>NW_020953976.1:676181-736070 GCF_900497805.2 Vombatus ursinus
GGGCCCCCCCCCCCCCCCCGCCCCGGGTGGCTGTGTGGGGAGGGGGAGGGGAAAGGGCGCCCTGCGGAATGGAGGGGGGTGGGGGGAGATGGGGCCACTCCTGGGGAAGCGCCACGAGTAGCGTCTGGAGGCGATGGGAACACGACCCCCGACCTTTCTACTTGGTACTAAAGAGCGCGAGGCCGGGCGGCTGGAGTGGAATCATTCTTGCCCCTTCCCCTCTTTTCCCCAAGTGTATTTCGGAGCACCTGGGAGGAGGGTGTGTGTCTGTGTCCCTCACTCTGTGCCCTGCCCCCCCACCTGTGTCCCTTCAGTATGTGGCTCAGGCCGATGCAGCCGCGCTCCAGCAGCAGCAGTATTACCAGTGGTACCAGCAATACAACTATGCCTACCCCTACAATTACTATTACCCTATGGTGAGTGCCGGGGACTGGAGGGAGGGGGCCAAAGGGGAGTCCATGCTGGCATCCCCACTGACCGCTGGCCTGTCTCCTAGAACATGTACCAAAGCTATGGCTCCCCAGGCCAGTACAGCCTGACCACCACCTATGCGACAGCAGCACCACAGCAGGCAGCGACTCCTGGGCAGCACCAGGGAGCTCTCACCCAGGTAAAAAGCCTTAGGGTCTCATGATCTCAACCCTGCTTCCCAGGAGCCAGAGGCCTGAGGCCTGTGTTGAGAGTTTGAGCTCTGGGCTGGGATCAGTCAGAAGGTCATAGGTTCCTTGTTGGAAGGGACATTAGTCTATCTTAAATCCACACCTCTCGTTTTCCAGATGAGGAGACTGAGGCCCATGGAAGTGAAGTGACTTTCCCAAGGTTGCAGAGCTCTTTTTAATTAGTTATGCCACAGAGCTCACCTTCCCCTGGCAGAGGGGATGACAATCTTGGTTAACCCAGCTTTGGCTGCTGCCTCCTGGGGAGATCCATGGAGTCCCAGAGCCAAAGGTTGCAGGGCCTTACGGGGACCTGGATCCTGTGGCATAAGGAAAAGAGGCCTGGGCTCAGGGCCAGAAGACCTGGCTTGGAGCCTGGCCTCCAGCATTTATGGGTGCGTGCTCCTGTGGGTGAAGTGTCAGTCTGTTTCCCCTGTGTAAAGAGAAGGGGTAGGGCTGGATGGCCTAAAGTCAATGCTGTGGTAAGAGAGCAAGTTACTTTTCTGAACTTGAACTTCCTTATTGATAAAATGGGCATCCTCTTTGCACGACCCCAGGGGATGTTGGCAGGAGAACTCTTGTGGCAGTTTGGAGGCGCTCCATTGATGGATTGGTCCTGTAGATGATATACGTATATGACCACGTGGTTCTGTCTTTGGTTCGCTCATCTGTCAAGTAGCAGGCTTGAAATCTGGGGCCCTGAGGACCCTTCCTGCTTTGATTTGTGAACCTGGCTATTGCCTCCCCTACCCCTCAGTTACCTTCTGTCAGCCTCGGGTTCTTCCCCATGGAGAAATTTCTGGTGATTCCGAATTGGACAGGCATAAAAACGATGTTTATTTTGAATAACTTCTTGTGGAAATACAGCATTTTCATCATTTAAAAAAACGAAGTCTGAGAAAGGAGTCCATAGGCTTCACCAGGCTGTCAGTGGGGTCCATAAATACTTCCTTCTTCCCCTTTCCCCAAGCCAAATGTTTGGAACAGTAGGGTCAGACTCAAATAGAAACATCTCTGTGGGTCATACGTTAATGTAGGGGGAAAAAAACCAAATTAACATTATGATCTGTATCTCGTTAAACATTTCACAATTACCTTTTCATCTGTTTGAGGCTGACCTTGTGTTTTTGTGGGCTGATTGGCTAGACCATGGCTTTGACTCTTAAGGCCCTCCTCCAGCAACCACATTTCTTATCTTGCTAGCCTCCTGTTCCTGGCATGGAAGACACGATGTCCTACCCGGCCCCTCCTCAGCAGTTACCAGCAGCCCAGCCCCCTCAGCCACCCCCACCCCCCCAACACACAGGCCACACGATGGGGAGCGGGGCTCAGCCCGGGGCCTCCCCGGGCCAGCATGGGCAAGCTAGCCCGGTCACCAGTCAGGCTTATGGGCAGCACAGTTACTCAGAACCTCCCAAGCCCAAGAAAGGACAGCAGCTGTGGAACCGTATGAAACGTGAGTTTCTGAGGGCTCTCTTCGGGCCAGTTTGGGCTAAGAGGGCCCTGGTCACTGAGACAGTGTTAGGAATAGACAACCTCAACTTATAGGAGCCCCACGGGTGAAGGTCAGGGAGTTCCTGGTGGGAGGGGGAGACAAACCCCCCGGGGTTTTGGATGCACTGAAGTCTGCTCTGGGCCCTCTCCTGGAATTGCCTCCTTCCCTTAGAAACTAGGGCCAAGGCTTGCTCTTCTTTGCCGAGTGACTTACAACCTCATGGTGCATCCTCTTTCCCCCCTCCTCTTTGGGAGTCCTGGGGGTCCGTGAGGAGAAAGGCAACCTTGGCCCTTATTGTTGCTGTTTCCCACTTTTCCCAGAAGCCCCAGGGGCAGGAAGCGTCAAGTTCAACATCCAGAAACGGCCCTTTGTGGTCACCAGCCAGAACTTTAGCTCTAGCTCTGAGGGACAGCACAGCGGCTTTGGGACCCAGGCCAATCCGGACAAGCCGCAGAGCCACAGGTGACCGCCTTCCCCAGCTCTCGAGCCCGAGCCTGCCTGGGGGCCTCTCCTAGCCTTTCCGGC
Organism: Vombatus ursinus; assembly: GCF_900497805.2. Classification (NCBI taxonomy): domain Eukaryota; kingdom Metazoa; phylum Chordata; class Mammalia; order Diprotodontia; family Vombatidae; genus Vombatus; species Vombatus ursinus. The sequence goes on from NW_020953976.1 coordinate 678,858, forward strand.
CCCTTCTTCCTGTGAGTGTGGCGGAGGGTCAAGGCCACGCGGCGCTTCCTTCACACTTCTCCCTTCTCCTTTTCCCCTCCTCCCCTGCAGCATGCCCCAAAATCGGAACTTATCGGGGAAGCCCGAAGACTGGCCCCAGGACATGAAAGAGTATGTGCAGCGGTGCTTCACCGCCTGCGAGTCTGAGGAGGATAAGGACCGGACGGAGAAGCTTCTCAAAGAGGTCCTGCAGGCCCGGCTCCAGGACGGCTCGGCCTATACCATTGACTGGAGCCGAGAGCCGCTGCCGGGGTCAGTGGAGGGAAGGGGAGGCGGGTCGCATGCGCTCGGGCTTCTGCCAGCCCCCTGCGAGCCCTTGAGCCCGTCACGCAGTGTCTGAGTGCCGGCTAGCTCAGCCGCGGCAGGAGAGGAGGGCACGCTCCCATGGGGCTTGGCCCTGACTGTTCTCCTGGCGGCGGCAGCCCTCGGTCACTTGCCAGTTTGCTGGGCAGAGGGGGTGAGTCCCTGTACCCAATAATCCAGAGCTAAGGTTGGAGGGGAATGACTTTTCTCTACCTCTCTCCAGGCTGAGCAGGGATTCTGCAACTGAGAGCCCCAAGAAGAAGCGGTGGGAAGCCTCAGCTGTCCTGCACCCTGCCCGAGGAGCGGGGGGAGCACCGCGGGGCGGTGGGACTCAGCCCCAGCGGGGGGCGGGGGGCACTGGGAGCGCTGGCCGGGGCCGCGGCAGCGGCTTCGGCACCAAGTTTGGGAATCGGAATGTGTTCATGAAGGATAACAGCTCCTCCTCAAGCACAGACTCCCGCTCCCGCTCTTCCTCCCGCTCCCCTTCCCGGCATTTCCGCCGCAGGTAATGGCAGTGGCACTGGGTGGGAGATCCGGGCCAGACGGGGCCTAGCAGACGAGAGTTCCTCGTCTTGTTTGGAGCCCTGGCCTGGGCCTGGCCTGACCCCCCAGTCTTTTTCCCTCCCCGCTCCGTGTTTCCCTAGTGACTCACACTCAGACTCTGACAGCTCCTACTCGGGCAGCGAGTGTCATCCAGGGGGCCGAAGAAATCCGCCACCCAAAGGCCGGGGCGGCCGGGGTGCTCACGTGGACCGGGGCCGAGGGCGTGTGCAGCGTGGGAAAAGGTGAGGCCTCTGGTTCCTGAGGTGAGGAAGTATCACCGAGGATGACCGGGCTATTTCTGGGGGCTAGGAAGAGTCAAGGCCCGACAGAGGAAGGGGGAGGCCGTGTTGTGGATAGAGGACTGAGGGGCTGCCCCAGCTAGGCTGTGTCCTGGGCCTGCCCTCAGGGATCAGGGTGCCGCCTCCTGCAGGGAGCTCCCCAGTCCGCATCCCCATCCCTTATCATCTTCCCCAGAAGCTTCTTTGTGGTTGGGGCTCTTTGCGTCCTCGGTGCCCTTGTCCGGTAACCGGCTTGGATTGTGTCTAATGGTCTTCCCCTCGTACAGACATGACCTCGTCCCCGCCAAGCGCAGTCGCAAGAAGCCGGTGGCAGCCATGGAGTGTGAGGACCCTGAGCGGGAGCTGAAGAAACAGAAGCGGGCCGCTCGATTCCAACATGGGCATTCTCGGCGCCTACGCCTGGAGCCTTTGATACTACAGATGGGCAGCCTGGATGGTGGGAGCACCGACCCTGACTGGAATGAGCTCAAGATTGTGGGAACCTGCCCGGACATCACCAAACACTACCTCCGACTTACCTGTGCGCCAGACCCCTCCACTGTGAGGCCTGTGGCTGTAAGTGTGATTCTCAGGGCCCTTGACCTTGATGTGACTGCTCCGAGGGAGTGGACTTTGGTGGGCTGGCCCAGGACAGCCCTTTCCCCGAAGCCGACAGCATGACCGCCCTCTGCCCTGAGACTGGGGCCTGATTTCTTCCCCTTCTCCCATGATTCTCTTCTTGTTGTGGGTACTCTCCATCCACACCAGTTCCCAAGCCTGCCCTTGAATCCCCAGTTAGGGTCACCCCTGCAGTCTTTTCTCGGCCTGAGGTCAGAATCGTCCCCTCCCTTTCAGGTATTGAAGAAGTCGCTGTCCATGGTGAAGTCTCACTGGAAGGAGAAGCAGGATTATGCCTTTGCCTGTGAACAGATGAAGTCCATTCGGCAGGACCTGACCGTGAGTCCTGTGGCCCAGCCCAGGCTGGGGGTGGCGGGCACGGCGGGCCAGGGGAACTGAGAGCGGCAAGGGGCCAAGGGCGAGGAGAGCTGGAGTCTCTGGGGTGTCTGAAACACGTCCTTCCTTCCTCAGGTACAAGGCGTCCGAACAGAGTTCACGGTGGAGGTGTATGAGACACACGCGCGTATCGCCCTGGAAAAGGTGAGGGAGGCGCAGGCCAGAACCGGTCCTTGTTGCCCCGTAGCCCCAGCCATCTGGTCACTGGGTCCCTGTCTTCCCACTCCTCCTTTCACCCGCCTTACCGACGCATCGCCAGGTTTCGCCCCCATCCATTGTCCACCTCGCGCACTGGTAGTGCCCTGTGTCTTCCCTGTGCCAGTCCTCCCATCCAGATGATCCTCTTTTACGATGGCTGGTGCCTCATCTGTCCTCTTTGTTCCCTTCAGGGTGACCATGAAGAGTTTAACCAGTGCCAGACGCAGCTGAAGTCACTATACACAGAGAGCCTGCCAGGCAACGTAGGGGAGTTCACTGCCTATCGCATCCTCTACTACATGTTCACCAAGAACTCTGGGGGTGAGCTCGGGTGGGAAGCGCGGATGTCACGGTGGGGGTGGGGGCGATTTCTTCAGAAGAGGTGGGGGGCACTCACTCCTTCTCCTCTTCCTGCAGACATCACCACAGAACTGGCTTACTTGACGCGAGAGCTGAAGGCAGACCCCTGTGTCGCCCATGCTCTGGCACTGCGGGCAGCCTGGGCCCTGGGCAACTACCACCGTTTCTTCCAGCTCTACCGGAATGCACCCTGCATGTCTGGCTACCTCGTGGACAAATTTGCTGATAGGGAACGGAAGGCTGCTCTCAAGGCCATGATCAAAACGTATGTGAGGGCTGCCCAGTCCCCCCACATCCTCATTGCTGTGCCTGCCCCCTCCCATCTGCCTGCTGTTCATCTCTCCTCTTCTCCCTTTGCCCCCATCGCCGGTCCCCTCCCTCCTCACTGGCTGGCCCTCCCGGTGTGCCGGCCCCCTACCCCCTTGCATTCTTCCTTCTCTCAGCTCCTGTCTCATTTGTTGTCCCTGGCTCATCCTTCATCCTTCCCACCAGCTCCTCTGGCATCTCCCACTTCTGACCTTTTGTCTCTTGTCTTCCTCTTAGCCCCCCACCCTTTCCTCTTGTTCCTTCCGAAGCCTCTATTCATATCTGTCTGTCATACGTGGTTTCTGAGTTAGTTTAGAAGCATCGTTAAGCAGTCACTGGGCTGAGTCATAGATAAGGCCCAGGATCTGTTTGGGGGCAGTCCCCCGGCCCGGCGGGCCTTTGGGAGAGAGTCTCAACTTCAGAAGGTCCTCATGAGCCATCTAGTCCAGCCCGGGCCCCCCAGAGGAAGCCCCTTTAGGATGTCCTTGAAAAGTGGCGGTGCCGCTTTGGCCTCTGAGAGGGCTCGGGACGCTGCTGGAGAGTCTCGGGTTTTTCCTGCCCTTCAGCCTCAGGTGGCCTCTTGGCAGCTTCTCCCCATCGCTCCCAGGCCTCCCTTCCGGGACAAGCCTTGGAGTCCTTGCAGCTGGTTCTCACGCCCTGCCGAGACGTCTGCATTGCAGGGCAGGCACCCCTGGTTTGGCTAACTGGTCCTCCCGGGTCCCCCGCCTTGGGCAGCTTTTGAGCTAATTGCTGTCCTACTTCCAGTGTGACTTCCAGAAGTGCACACAGGACTCTCCAGGTGGGGGCTGTGCAGGTGGACCCCAGGCCTCCTTGTTGCTATATGTTGTGCCCCAGATGGCATGCGTGGTGCTGGCTCCTGTGGTGTCGGAAGGCCAGGAAGGCCCCAGACCAGCTCCCTGTGTGGAGCCTGGGGGGAGGTGGTTGACTTCCTCTGGATCCCCCTGGAATCTCATCTTCCTAGGTTCAGCCCCATGTGGTAGGCTTTCAGAAGTCACCCAGTGTGGGACTGCTGTGCCCAGATTTGCGGCAGCTGTGCTCTGGTCACTTGGCCATCTCTGCCTTTATTTATTCAAGTCATTGGTAGGATTATTAAGGGTCCGTGGGATTCTCTGCTAGAGATGGGCAGGGTGAGGTGCAGAGCAAGTGGATGTGTCAGAGGCCTTGGGTTCGAATTCCGCCTCAGACGATGTGCTATTTGTGTGACCTTGGGCTAGTTCCTAAATCCCCCTGGGCCTCAGTTTCCTCATCTGTAAAAACAAACACAGAAAGGCTGGGCTAGATGGCCTCTGAGCTCCTGGCTAAGTGAAGCTGTGTATGCTTGAGCCTTCCAAAGTGACACCGAGCTAGCCATTCACGTGTCAGCTTTGGTACCAGCTGTTCGGAGGTTAGGTGGCATCGTTATTGCACGGACTCTCTTCTAACCCACAGCTTTTTCCGGGTGACTATCTGATGCTTTGTCTAGGCAGACTAGAGGGTGTGCCCCTGATGGAGCAGCTCAGTAGCTCTGTCCAGAAAGGAAAGGTCAGTGGGACCCGATCTCTTTTGGGGGAAGCCACCTGTGCTGGCTCCTCTGCATTCTCCAGCCCGCCTGTCCCCTTGGCATTTGCCAGTGTCTCAGGGTTATCCATCTGCTTTTGGCTCAGCCCCATCTTGGGCCTTACCTGTGGTACCCAACGATGATGTTTCTGTAGGTCAGGGGCCTTGGACTTCTCCGGGACACTTGGTCATCTCTGTCCTGGGTGGCAGTGCCCTCTTGGCCAGGCGTCTCTCCGTCTTTTCCCCAGAGCTCCCCTTGGGCGTGCCCGCTCTCCCTTGACCACCCAGTAGTGAGCCTACCCCACTTGGACACATCATTGATCCTCTTTTCCAAGGCTGCCATTGGAAGAACCACCGTTTGCTTGTCTGGCATTCTGAGCCTTACGCAGCTAGCCTGTGTTTCCTGTTTGTCTCTATGGACTTGTTCTTGCTGCCGTCTTCTGTATGTGGACTTTAGTTTCATGTAGAACAGGGCTTGCCGAACTCCAGCCCTCAGGCCTGTGGGGAGTTTTTATATTGTAGTTTTACAGTTTTACTAAACAATGCAAGCAAGGAAGGAGACTCACAAACACATAGTTACTAAGTGGCGACTCTGTGCCAGATGCTGCATGGCTGCTGGGTGCTAAGCACTTTTCAGCTTTATTTCATTTGATTCTCACAACATGCCTGAAAGGAAAATACTGGTTTTTTTTTTTTCACCAATCTACACGTGGAGAAACGGGGGCAGAGGTAAAGTGCTTTGCCCAGAGTCACACAGCTAGTTAAGTATCTGAAGCAGGATTGAAACTCTTCTTTCTCACTCCTGGCGTGGCGCTCTGCGCACTGTGACGCCCCATCGCTGCGTAGGTGAAACAGCAGGAACTTAGGGGTTGAGTTCCTCTGCTGTGGCTAGGCCGCAGTGAGACCCTCACTCACTTGGGGGAAGAGCCTGAGGCATGAGGAGTGGAAGGCCTTTATGCACATAGGCCAAGGCAGATCTCGCCTCGTGAAAGGTCCGTGGTCATCTGCACAGGCTTCTTCAGGCGGCCCCCTTTTTTTCTCTGCGTCTCCTTCAGACCATGCCACCCTTCTTGGCCAGTTTCCTCAGCAGAATTTTAGACTGTTGGGGTCCCTGTGATTCTTTGTTTGACACCTTGGAAAACTCCCCAAACCTGGGTGGCCCATGAGGCTGGGCCTAGCTGCCCCGACAGGCCCCCTCCTCCACCGATCCGACCCAGAAGCAGGAGGTCCTTAGCGGCTCCGCTCTTGTCAGAGAGCCCCTAGTGTCGACAGGTAGCTGCACTACTCCCTGGCGTCCCTCGCCTGGGCTTGGGCGCTTTGCCCCAGTTGTGGGCAGGCACCCTAGAGTCTGCTTGGGGCGTGGTTCTTAGCTCTGAATCCTGATCTTTCTCTCATAAATATATCTTAACATAACCTGATGCTGCCCTGACTTTCACCCCGTTAACTGCTCTGTTTGCTGAGAGCAAAGGAAACCTTTCTGGAGGCATTTTCTGGTCGTGGGTCTCAGGCCAGCGAGGGTCTGGAATGTCGAGGTTCCAGCTCGCTCCTTGCGACGTTCTCTCGTTCTTGTGCTTGGAGCTTCCTCGCTGTGCTTCAGACATTTGTGTGTAGACCGGCACAGCTGACCTTTTCTACTGGCTCTTCTCTAGCCCATGTGGCCATCTCCATGGCCAGTCTCTCGTAGCTGCTCACGCTCTAGGACGTGTAGCAAGAACCACGTGCCGGCCAGTTTTCAGTCTGAGGAAAGGCCTTTTGTTTGCCCAGAGCCAGGCAGATACTCTGCTGTTGGGATGACTCCTGATCTGGACAGGAAGCTGTCCCTCCTGTCCTCAGGCAGCAGCCAGGCTGAGGCTGGGGCACGGCTTTGATGCATACTCCAGTCTGCACGGAAGGAGCACTCGTGCAAAATTGGACTGGAAAACAAACTTGTGTGTCTCCACCAAGCTTTCCCATCTGCAGTTGGCTTCCTTAGGAAGTCCGTCAGAATGCCGAGGTTTCAGATCATAGGACTTAGAACTGGGAGAGACCTTCAGGAACATCTAGTCTACCGCCCGGTTTTACCAGTGAGACATGTGGGGGCCCCCAGGGAAGGGAGTGCCCAAGGTCCTTCAAGGAGCTGAGCACAGATTTGAACCCAGGTCTTCTGACTTGAAAGCCAGTGCTGGGCTGACCAGCTCTTGGAGCCTGCCCTGGGGCCCGGCAGCCCGGATGGTGGTTGCAGGGCACGCTGCTGAGGCCACAGCCGGGAGAGTGCAGGGCTGGCCAAGTCTTCTAGATGGAGCTGCCCTTCCAGTCTTGCTGATCTGGGGCCTTGTCTGGGGCTTCTGGGGCCCCTTGACGCGTGCCGGCTGTTTGTGTTGCTTCCTTGTGAGTGCCCGTGTGTGGTGTGTGCCCTGTGGGTGGCTGGCTGGTTAGCTGCTCCTGGTGTGCATGTGTGCGTGTCCGTCCGCAAGCCTTGGCTTCCTCCTGCCCTGTAGCTAGCTTGTTTCTCTTTCCCTCTGTCTTCCTTCTCCCAGCTCCACAGCCTGAGCTGTGCCCCACTCTGAGGGCTGGGAGCCTCGGACTCCTGGCTCCTTTACCCTCTGTCCTTGTCTTTGCCCCCTCTCTTTCCCCTACCTCCCTGCACAGGTAAGTGGGCGCGAAGGGTGCCGGGGTGGGCTTGGCAGCGGCCAGTGGAGCCTGCCTTTTGCTCTGGGGGGGTGGGCATCCTGGGGGCCCCAGTCGGGCCCCTCAGCTGGGACTGGGGGTGGGGGTTGGCGGACGACCCATTTCCTGTGGGTTCCTGGGCCCCGTCTCTTCCCCCCGCCCTTCATCCATGTCTCCTCTTGTCTCCATAGCTTCCGCCCGGCGCTGCCCGTCTCCTTCGTGCAGGGGGAGCTGGCCTTCGAGGGCGAGGCCGCCTGCCGAGCCTTTCTGGCCCCCTTGGGCCTGGGCTACTTGGGGCCCGACAACACCAGCATCGACTGCCGGCTCAGCGTGGCGCAGCTGCCCACCTTCTGAGCGCCTGTAGGGAGTGGGGTGGGGCCAGGGCCAGCTGGGGGGATTAGGAAGGACAAGAAGGGGCTGGTGGAGGTCTCCCCGTGCCCTCCCCCATCAGCGTTTACTGGTTTAAACTGGTTTCTTTGAGCCACAGACCGGGATGTACATACGGGAGAGGCCTGGCTGGAGCCTTTGCCTCCTCTCTCCTCGCCTTTGAAACCCCAGGGATTTTGTACAGAGAATTTTTCTACGTTTTTATTTTCTTGAGTGGGCCACGGGCGGGGAGTGGGGAGGGTTTGGAGAGCGGGTGGTGGGCCGTGGGTCTGTAGGTCTGTCTGCCCTGATCTCTCACCCCCCCACTAACGCTCTCTCAGTGTTTTCTCTCTTTCTCTCCTGAGCTCGTCCCAGGCGCCCGGCCGGTGCCCCATGCCCCCCCATGCAGGAGGGGGCTGGGGGGAAGAAGGAAGAGGGGGTGTCTTCAGCCCGCCCCAGGGGGATGACGACCCTCCCCCGATCCTGCACTCTGCTGTCACCCCCCACCTTGAAGAGACTCTTGCTACCCTTTCCCCCAAAGGGGGGGGGGCTTCATCTTGTCTGGGGCTGGGGGGAGTTGCTTCAGACTGTACACCTACCCCCCCCACCCTGAAACGCTGCTGCAGCCAAGAGGACGTCACCACGAATGCCCAATCACCGCCGTGGGAGCCGCCGGGACCACAAGTCTGATGCATCTCAAGTTGTATAAAGTTGTCTCCATGTCTTACTCCGTCCCCCCCTTTCCTCCCTTCCCAGTGTCTGTTTTGGTTTCTTTCCCCCTCCCCCTTTCTCTTTCTCCCCTCCCCCTTCTGGTTCTGCACAGGTAAAAAGGTCATCCCTCCTTTCCCCTTCTTGCCTCCATGGGTCACCAGGTCGCATCATTTCTTCCTTTGCTATTTTATTTTTTAAATTATTTTCCCCTCCCCCCTTTCTTTTCAACCCCTCTTCTTTCCCTCCTTTTCTACCATGTAACTCAATAATGTGCAATGAGATCGAAAACAGCTGGACTGTCAGGCTGCCTCTCCTTTCCAGATGTTCCTGTTCCCTCTGACCCTCCCCCTTCCTCCCCACCATCCTTCCCCACCTTCCTTCCTTCCTCCCTCCCTCCCTTCCCTGCAACCAAGGAGTGCTGAGCACGGTTTGGAAAAAAATAAAGAAAAAAGAGAGAGAGAGAGAGAGAGAGAATGAACAGACACTTGTGGCTGGCCTTTCTTTCCCCCCCCTTTGCTGCTGTAGCCCTCATCTCAAGGGGCACTGTCCAGGTGCCACTGAGGCAGGAGGCGAGGGAAGAAGGTATCAATTTGTTTGGAGCAGTCTGCCTCTTGAGGTTGGGGGGGCCCCTCCCGCAGGGCTGATAAGGCCAGGTTCTAGCTGAGAGCCCTGGGCTGGGTGGAGGGGCCTAGGGGGACCTGGGCTAATATGGAGTAGCAGCCCCCAGCCCCTTGCAGCCCCCCTACGGAGCAGAGCTGAAGCCCTTCCACTGATTGGCTGCCCAGCTCTGCCCCCTCCTCGGCCTCTGGCAGGGACAGGCGCCCGGGGGTCCCCCTAGGCAGTTTGGCCAAAGTGAGGTGAGGGCCTAACTCCTCCGGGGGCTCCAGAACCTGAAAGCCTTCCGCCTTTAGCCCCTGTGCCAGGCCTTGGGCCAGGTCCTCGAGGCCAGGGCTGGGGATGGAGTAGATCACCCTCCGGTCCAAGCAAGCTAGGTTCCGGAAACGAAGCGCCATTGGGTAGCGGAAGCTGGGCGCCCGGACTAGGCATCTTAGTGCCCGGGCAGCTGCGGCCACCTCCCCGGGGCCTGCCAGGCGAAGCAAGACCAACGTAAGGTGGAGGGCCTCGAGGGCCTCGAGGCCCACCAGGCTGCTGCCCGCGGAGGCCTCCGCTTGTATCAGGCGAGCCCGGGCCCTGGCCACTGCCGCCCGAAGCTCCGGGTCAGTGATCATCAGGGCCACGAAATGCGTGGGACGCAGCCCCTGGGTCGAAGTGCTACGCTTGGTCTCTAGCTCCGGCCCTGTGCTGCCGTCGTGGGTCCCTCGCCAGGTCTCCGAGCCGCTGCTCGGGCAGGGGGGGCACTCGGTCCCCTGCAGGCCGTCCTCCCCCGGGGCGCCGGACTCTGTGTCTGGCCGGCCGTCCTCCTTGTTCTCCTCGTCCTCCTCCTCCGGGGCGCCGGCCGCGGCGAGCCCGTCCAGGATGGTGGTGCCACGGCCCTCTGCCGAGCCGAAGACGAGGTCGGTGCGGGACGCGCGGTCCCACACGAGGCGGCCGCGGTGCCGGAAGTAGCGGATGCGGTGCTGGGGCACGGCCAGCACCCCGGGGCCGAGCGCAGCCAGCTCTTCGTCCCAGCAGAAGGCGGTGAAGGGCTCCTCCTGCACGCCGCGGAAGCGGTCCAGGTAGCCCACGGAGAAGTCGGCGGGGTCCAGGTGAGGGTCCCAGCGGATGCGGTCGATCACAGCCTGGGCGGTCTTCATGGACGGCTTCTTGCCCTCGGGCCCCGACGGCGGCCCCGGCGGAGGCTCAGCCCGGGCTCCGGGGTGGGGGAGCCGGCAGCGGGCCCCGAAGCGGCAGCGCCCCTCCAAGTAGAACCGGCAGATGGGCGCCGGGGCCCCCGCCCCCGCCCCCGCCTCCGCCATGCTGCAGTCCCGGGGCTCCGGCCGCCGCGCCCCGGGCAAAGGTCTCGCTGCTGGGACCGGTGACCGGTCCGCTCTTCCGGCCTCGCTGGCCACGCCCCTTCGAAGGCTGGGGTGAGGCTCTTAAAGGGACTCGCTCTTCGGAGGCCGGCGCCTGCGGTTCCAGCCCGGCTCTGTTCCTTTTCTCCCCCCCGCCCAGGGAGATTATCTATCGTGCCCCCGTAAGGGTGGGGATGTGGCTCAGAGAAGAGCGGGTCGTAAAGCCCTCCCTGTGGCAACACCAGAGGTTGTTACTATTGCCACGGGCCTGGAAAGGACCTAAAAGAGAAACTGAGGCCCAGAAGGGCGCCCAGTTGCGATTCAAACACAAGCGTCCTGGCTCCCCCCCCCGACTAACTCGGGGCTGAGGAGTACGAGCACGGGCTGAGCCCACGTCCCATGTCCCTGCCACAAACACTCTAGCCCAAGCAGCTGAAATAAATGGTTGATATGTCTTTATATATAAAGATTTTTTTTGGGGGGGGGGATTGGCTAGGCATGGAGGGGGGGGGAGGAGGGAGAGGAAGAAGGGTGCTATACAGGGGGCTTCGCATAAAAACTTCTGGTATAAGGCAAGGCCAAGTCAGGCCCCTGGCCTGGGTCCCGGGCGACACGGCCAGCCCCTGTGGGCACCTCTACAGACCGATAACTTCATCCAGGTCCTCCTCGGAGCCGAAGCCCGACCGGGAGGTCAGCAGCCCGCCGTTGGGGGCACTCGGGGCAGCTCCTGCGTCTGCCAGGGCGCCGCGATCCATCACCCCTAGCACCTCCTCTAGGAGGGAGGGCCCCAGATCCAAGTGAAAGGACAGAAAAGGGTCTGCAGCGGCCGGTCGGGAGTCGGACTGGCTTTCCGAGGGCCGTGGGGGCTGGGGAGCGGTGGGGGGTGGCAGGGCTGGGCGGGCTGGGGACGGAGCAACAGAGGGGGCTGGGGAGGGGCCAGGGGACGGGGTGGGGCCCCCGCCGCCGTGGCGACTCAGGAAGGACGTGTCCCCAAAGGCATCGCCCCCACGTCCCACATGCATGGTGTGCCGAAAGTCACCCAGCGGAGCTGAGATGGCATCTCGGTCCAAACGCTTTTTGGGCAGGGCCGGGCCCAGCTGTTTCAGGATGGGCATCTGGAGGAGAGGAGAGGCTCAGGTCAGCACTGAGGGGTGGGGGAGGTGGAGCGGGAAAGAGGCATTCCCTCCTATTCCAAAAGGCCCCCATCTCTCCTGAGCCAGGCTTCCCTGAAAACCTGGGCTGTCCTCCCCTGCTCATCTCCAGTGGGTAAAGCTCAACGGTTCCCCTGGAGGGCCTGGCTCCCCTGGGAGTCCCTTTTCTCTCTCCCTCCCCCTTGGGCAGCTTCTCGACTTCCTCCAGCTGCCTCCCCTCAGTATCCTCCTTCTCCACGTGTCCCTGGGTCACCCCCCCTCCCCCTCCAAACATGCCAGTCCCTCCCAGGCGGAAATCACACCCACCTGGACCCCGCCGGACTGGTTCTCCAGTTCCAGCAGAGGGCTGGGGGGCGGGGAACCTATCCTAGTCTGAGCACCCTCCACCCTCCAGCCTACCCTACCCCACCCCTCGCCCACGTGGCTTCTTTGCCCAGGGGCTGGGCCCATCCATCCCACCGTCCCCCTTACTCTTTAGGGGGATCCTTGGGCCCCGGGAGGGTCCTCAGTCGTGGCCAGCTCCGCTCTGCTGGGGCAGGGCCCCCTTCAGTCCGCCACCAAATCCTCCTCAAGCACCCCCTCCTTTCACCTGGCAAAGGGAGAGCCAGGAGGGGCCTCAGGGACCCAGGCGTCTGAGCCCCCAGCCCTTGCTCCACTCAGGGACCCTGGCATCCAGCCTACCAGCCTCCACCCCGTCAGGGATCCGGGCATCCGAGTCTCATCCTACCTGGCCAGGCCCAGCAGAAGGTCAGCCCCAGTTTGAGGGGGCCATGACAGGAAGGGAGGCAGGAGCGGGATCCCGAAGATCAGGAGCCTACGCCCAGTCTGGCCCCTCTCGGGGTTGGGAGGGTTAAGTCCCTGGCCCCTCCTCCCCATCCCTCCCTCTGTCAGCCCAAAAAGTTTGGCTCTGGGATTTAAAGGGCCAGCTGTCCAGGAATTCCCCGCAGGGGGCTGGACCGCCCTTTGATTAGGGATAAGGGCAAGGGGGGAGGAGGCTGGAATTTCTCTAGAGGCTTAGGAGCTAAAGGGCACTTTTGAGCTGAAGGAGATGCTTCAGAGCCCTCGGACATGCCCACCCCACCCCCCCCCCCGCCCCGTGCCCCCACTGCTCGGCTTCCTGGCCTGGAATTTCCTGGAGCCTGGGTTGGGAAAGTAATAGCTTCCAGATTCAGCTGATGGGGGGATGGGAATGGTACTAGACAGGATGGAGTGGGAGGAAGAGGAAGAGAGACCCAGAATCAGGGGGGGAAGGGCTGAGGGTCCTTCCAGGGCCAGGAGCACAGGTCTCCCCAGCGGTCCCTGCATCCGCTCAGCCAAGGCTGCCCTCCTGGGAGCCCTGGAGAAGGTGGGACAGCAGTCAGTGCTGAGATCCCTCCCCTCCCCCTTCCATTTCCATCCTCCCCAGGAAGCCCGTCTGCTTCCCTGGTGGACTGCCCAGTATCTGCTCCCTACATCCAGCCCTCAGCTGGAGAAGCAGGGAAGGGCTCCCAGCTCTGCCCCTCACCCACCCACTCACTCATTACTAGGGTGATCCCTACACCGGCCACTCCTCATTTCCTCTGGCTCAGAGGGGTCTCCAGGGGCGGCCTTCTTTCTCCTTCCTTTCTGTCTCTCTGGAGCCTGACCCAGGGAGCCTGGGGTATTGTCGGGGAGACATTGCTCATTCCCTGAGGCATAAGGGCTGTTGGGCTGGAGGGGAGGCTCTGTCCTGGATTCTCCTCTCCTTAGGATCACCCAGAAGGTGGCAGGTCCCTGGGTTGGACCCGGAGGCTGCACTGGTCAGAGATTGGACTCAGGAATCCCAGAGTCTCCCAACACAACACAACACAACAACAGTCTCCCTTAGTCTTCATCTGGTCCCATCCCTCCTTTGAGAAAGAAGAAAGCCCCAGGGAGGAGATACTTAAGGAGCAGAACCAGGACCCTAGGACCCCAAGTCCTGCTCACTGGCCTTTCCCAGAGCCCCCAGGCTCAGAGCTAGGAAGGGCTTAAACACCCCCCGTTTGACAGAGCAGACAAGTGAGGACAGGAGACAGCATCTCCTCCCTGGCTCCCACAGTGACTAAGGGCACATCTGGCACCCAGAGCCTGGCTCCAAGCCCTGGCTCCTACACCCTCCATGTTGGGTCTATATCTTGCACTATGGAACCCAACAGCTTTTCTGAAGGGTCTCTTCTGAGCCAGGCTTGGTGCTGGGGGGCTCCTGGACAGATTTTTCAGCTCGTCCCTGCGGCCACTACCTGGGTAGCCTTCTCTTCTCAGTTTCCTCATTTGTATGACAGGGATGAGCCCTCTCCCTCCTGCCTAGGCAGGATGTCTGTTGTTCTAAGCTTAAAGTTAATAGAGATGGATGGGAGCTGTTGTTATCAATTCACTTCTCCTCTTGGGTGTGTCGGCTGGGGGAGGGGGAAGAAGGAAGGGAGGGAGAGGCCCCTGGCCCTTGAGTCTAGACAGCCCGATTCAGGGTCAGGTCAGGGAAGGCTGCCTGGAGGAGGTGGATCCGGAAGGATGGGAACAGGAGGCAGCATTGCTCTGGGCAGGATGTCCCATCAAGTTCATGCCTCCTCGAGAGCTTGGAAGCAGAGAGTTGGGTCATGGTGGCCAAACTGGGAGGAAGCCCAGGAAAGAGGCCAGAAGGAAAGAGGCCCCCAGGGCCCAGTGGAGGGAGGCTTCCGATTGGATTCCAGCTCCAGCTCTGTCTTTTATTTGCTCTATAACCTTGAGCAAATGTCTTCCCCTCCCAAGGCCTATGTGTCCCGCTCTGTAAGATAAGGGTGTACATTGGTGTCCATACACTTAGGTAGCATTGACTTGCACGCTCTATTGGAGTGTTAGGTGGAGGTTCCCTGCCCCTGGTCCATGAGGAGGCCTTAGATCCAGATAAGGATAGATGGATGGATGGATGGATGGATGGATGGATGGATGGATGGATGGATGGATGGACACACAGACACAAGGGCTTACCAATATTTCTCTGTACTTTATGAAGGTCCTTGGCAGGTCCCTGGACCCAACAGACTCATAGACACTCCCTCTTCCTCTGCCCCATGGCTTTAGGCAGACCCTTAGAATTCCCTGAGGCGTCTCACCCCGACCTCCCACCCTGAGACCAGTCTCTGTGGATCAACAGTGTGGGTCCAGGATCATTAGGGCGGCAATTCCTTCACCTGTGGAGCTGTTGGGCCCTGGGCCTGGGAAGGGGACCCTGAAAGTGTGTGGAATTCTGCCCTCCAGGCTTCAGCCAGAAGTACCCCCAGGGCAGCCACTACCAATCCAGCCAGGACCAATCTGACAAGGTTGGACACAGTGTAATCCTGGGAAGTGAGACCTGTGAGGATAAGGCTGTTATTGGCTGGGTACCGGAGGATGGAGTCTCTGAGACATAGCTCAGAACTTAGGGTCCATTGTTGTATGAGATCTCTGGCTTGGAGGTCCCCCTTTACCTCAGTAAGTTGGCTGAGGCCTCAGGCACATTAAGTCAGCCAGTTCAAGGGGCCTTCTGTCCTGGAAGCTAGCCTCTCAGCCCCTAAGTTTCCTGGGCATAGGGGCCCTGAGTCAGAAGGGAGGCAGGGATGGCGAAATGTGGAGGTCCCTCCCCTCCAGAGTTGGGAGGTCTGGCCAGCTCACCTATTGGGATGTCCACCTTATCTGGGGATATGTGGGGGGATGTGGGAGCTCCTGGAAATGGAGAAGAGAGAAGGGGGAGGGTTAAGGGCTGGCCAACCTCCCTGTGTCTGCCCTGAGCCCTCCCCCACCCATGGTCTGAGTATCCTGAGTATTCTGCCTGTCGTTATCAGAGGGAACCCAGAAGTTCAGTTTGGAAGGGCTCTTACAGATCACCGAGTCCAACCCCCTTATTTATACTAAGGAGGAAATTAAGGTCCAGAGAGAGGAAGGCTGTAAAGCTGGTTACTCGGCAGAGCTAGTCATCCTGGCAGCAGAGCCGTGCGCCCGGATGCATCTTTCAGGGACCACCCAGACCCTTCTCCAGTCCTTTTCATCTCCCTGGGGACAGCCCTAGCCTTGAGCCCCTCCTCCCTCCACAGTGAGGACAGCCGGCCAGTGAGAGTTGGGGGGGGGGCAGATGCCCATCTTGGGGAGCCTTTGACCTGGAACTTAGAGGTCCCCTTACTCACCAGCTGGAGTATTTGACTCTCTTGGGGAGGGAGTTTGAGGAATTCCTAGGAGTAGGGAAAGTAAAAGATGTCTCTCTCCTCTATCTCAGGTCCCCTGTTTCTCTTCTTCCTCAGCCCTGCTGATCTGGACCTGGAAGAGGTCTCAGAGACAGAGCTGGATGGAAGCTAGCCCACCCCCCATTTTACAGACTTCTCAGAGAAGTTAAGGGGCATGGCACCAAATCACCAGCCGACAAGTGGCAGAGCCCAAATTCAGACCCAAGTTTGGTTCCAAAGCCAGGGCTCTTTCCACTCCACCACACTGCCCCTGGACTATCCCAAGTCTTTCTCTGCTCTTAGCTCAGCTCAGTCTGACTCAACTCGATTCGATTCAATTCAACTCATTTCAGCTTGACTCCAGAACTCCAGAAGCAACAATGCATTGATTGTTCAGGAAGCTTGCTAGCCTTGGGCAAGAAGTATTCTACCCATTCTCAGACTCTAGGATCTCTGTCTCGGTCCCCTGCCTCAGATTCCCAGGGACCTCCCATGAGCTTTCCGGCCTCTGCTGGGCTGGGGATCCTTTACCTTTGACCCGGAGCTCCAAGGGTTCACTGGGGGCTGTCCACAGATGGGGAAAGTGACTGTCAAACCCATAGCATCGGTAGGTGCCATTGTGGCTGGTGGTCACCGTAGGGATGGGGAAGTGGACGGGAGACCTCCCTTCCTGAGTCCTCCAGATGCCGGCTCTGCCCTCCTTGGCTATTGTAAACGTATTAAAGCCAAATTTGGAGCTGCAGGAGAATGTCACACTCTCCCCAGAAGATACCTCGGTGCCGGGCAGGATGGAGAAGGAGGGTTTGTCATACAAGCCTGGGAAGGAGGAGATAGAATGTTACAGGGGAGCTCCTGTTCCTGGTGGGCTGGGCATGTTTGTACAGGTGTGTACGTGTGTGAGTTTGTGTGTGTGTTTGTGTGCGTACAGAAGCTCAGCCTTCCTCTTTCTCTGGCTGGAAGATAATCTCCCCACCTCAGGTCCCCCTCCCCCGCTGCCCCTGGGCTCCCCCCGCCTCTGGCCCCACTCTCTGCTGCCCCTGGGCTCCCCCCACCTCTGGTCCCCCTCCCCCACTGCCCCTGGGCTCCCCTCCCCCCACCCAGCTCCCAGGCTTCAGGGCTGCATGGTCTCAGCAGTGTCCCCCCTCACCTGTCACCACCAGCTCCAGCTGGTTGCTGGGCTGTGACCAGTGACTCCCATTCCTGTAGGAGCATCTGTACCTGCCTGCTACAGAGGCCAGCGCACTGCCCAGGGGAAATCGTGCCCGGGCTTCTGGCCCCGGAAGGCCAGGCTGGTCCTTATAGTCACTGGGGGAGTCGAGCCGCTCCAGGCGGTACATGTCAACTCCAGGGGGACCTTGGCACCACAGGATCACATCTGTGCCCCAGGCGACCATGGAGCGAGGCTTTGCCCAGAGGATGGGTTTGGAGAGCGTGACTGGAAGAGGACGAGAGTCCAGAGCCAGGGCTGTCACGCCCCCCTACTCCTCCCCACCCCCACCCCAGCCTTCCCTGCCGACTCAGCTCGGTCCAGAGCCCCAGCCTCTCCCCCTAGCTCCTGCTCTGGAGGCCGACTCATTGAGGGGAATGTCTGTCTATGCTGATCAGGGAGAGGGGCTGGGGGGCAGAGGGGACTCACCAATATGTGCTGTGATCCCCAGGCTCAGACACAGCCCTATGGGAGAGGATCTGGTGAGAGACAGACAGATTTCCCTCCCGGGGATGAGGGGATGTCCCCTGGGGTCTGACTCCTGGACCTCTCAGGGCCTCCAGGAGTTGAGAAACATTTGCTGGAAGGGACCTTAAGATCATGAAGTCTGACCCCTAATTTCACAGACGGGGATACTTATATTCGGAGCAGGAGAGTGACTTGCTCAAGGTGATGCAACTGGTCTGGTCAGTCCTCCTCCCCACTCAGGCCTGCCCCCCTGGGGATCTCCCAGCCCCTCCCCATTCAGGCTCCCAGCCCCTTCCCCACTCAGGCCTGCCCCCTGGGGATCTCCCAGCCCCTCCCCATTCAGGCTCCCAGCCCCTTCCCCACTCGGGCCTGCCCCCTGGGGATCTCATGACCCCCTCCCCACTCAGATCTGCCCCCTTGGGATCTCCCTTTCTCTGTAGAGACCCTCCCCCACTCTCGTGGGACTCACCAAAAGAAAGTAGGGTGAGGAGAAATGAGCCCATGGTCCTGGCCAGGGCCTCCAGGGACGTAGGACTGCAGATAGATCCTTGCCTCCTCACACCCCAAAGAGACTTAGCAAAATGGGGCCCTGGGTGAGGGAGGCCCTGCTCATTTGGTCTGCTTTTGAAGGGGGAGTATTTATCTCCCTGCTCAGCATTCTCCCGCTTCCTCCAGGGATGACCATTAGCTTCCTCCTCGGATGGGGCGGCTCTACCCGAGAACATGGGATGACCTCTGTGAGTCTCTCCCTGCCTGTGTACTGACTCCTTGGAGTCTTGTTAGCTGGGACCTTGTTCAGAAAGCAGCAAGTCTGAGGAATGGTCCTGGTCGGCTGTGTGCCTTTAGCAAAACATTTGCTCCTGGCCTCAGTTTCCTCCACTGCACTTAATGTCTAAGTGGATCTGGGAGTCTATGATTCTCTTTGCTTGATTCTATTCTCCCTTTTCTTGGGCTCCTTATCCCCTGCCCCAACTTCTACATGGGCCTGCCCTCCTCCTTTTCCCTTCCTCTCCTCCCCTCCCTCCTCCTCTTTCCCTCCCTTTCTTCCTCTCCCCTCCTCTTCTCACCCCTCCCTTTCCCTTCCCTCCTCTTCTCTCCCCTCTCTCCTCCTCTTTCCTTCCTCTCCTCTCCCCTCTCTTCCCCTCCTCCCCTCCCCTCCCTTTCCCTCCCTCCTCTCCTCTTCCTTTTTGTCTCTCCCTCCATTCCCCTCCCCCCATCCCCTTCTATGGCTTCTCTCCCCCTCACATCTCCGGCCGCTGCTGCCCTCAGACTCATGTCTCCACAAACCAGTAGAACTTAACCCGAAGACGGTTCTGTCTGAAAGGAGGCTCAGAAATGATTGTCAAGTTCTGTTGCTTGACAGATGGGGCAACTGAGGCCCAGCTAGGGAAACAGACCTCTGAGAGTCAGGCGCAGACTAATGCTAGTCTAAACGCCAACGCTAGGGAGGGGGCCGGGAGGTCCTGGACGGAGGGGCAGGAACCGGAACCAGAAGGATCGCCTCATTTTACACAGAAGGAAACTGAGGCCCAGAGAGGGGAAGAGAGTAGCTTAAGGTGCCTCATACAGTGAATATAAAGCAAGCCACTGGTGCTTTTCTCTCGTGCCACGTGGCTGCTTCCTTATGGAGGCCAGCACTGCCTTTGATGCCCCACCTGCTCCGATCCGCCTGTTCCAGCTCTTAGGTAAGGCTCTGCTCCATTAGACAAAGAAAGCTCCCTTACTATGCAGGGTGGGTGGGCAGTAACGCCTCAGGAGTGGGCAGTCTAGAGACAAGCTGCCTTCTGCCCTAGGCCTGGCCTAGGGGAGGCTACTGTTGGGCCTCCATTTTTAATCCCCGCTGGCTCTAGCCTTGTCTGCTTTGCACATCTCTACCCCCTTCCCCTTCCTTGGACAGACCTCCCAAACCCTCACCCCCTCCAGAGCTGGCCCCAACCCAGTTCTCATTTCAGAGGCTCAGGCTAAACATCTGCACAAACCCACCATGCTGGATCTTGAGGCAGGTGCCAACTTGCATCAATCCAATCATCAGCACCCTGGCCCTATCTTCCTCCATCCCAAGCAGGCTCACGCTTGGCATTGAGCCACACCTGAGCCTATATAATTATAGACTGGGTGTGTTGTCTCATGTGACATCCATATTGCTCCTCTCCCACCTAATGGCTCACCCCCACTGGGTGAGATTGGAGATTTTCCCAGAAGGGGATCACCGTGGCCTCGTATTCTTATAGCGTCCTAGGACTGGTGCTGCTGGTTACCAGCCCTCACTTGTATGAATCCCATTTACACAAAACAAGTTACAAATAACACCACTGACTCTTACACAGGGAACGTTTCTAATGTAAATTAATGTGTTCATATAAACATTAATGTATAATGAGAAGGCAAAAGCAGGGATGTTCTAATTAGAATGGTCCACCTATGAACCTTTGTCATACTTTTCAGGCAATGCATAGTATCTTTGGGAGAGAACAGTCACGTTCAGAAACCTAGCCGAGGCACATGAGTGGGGAAGCCTAGGCACCCGGGGTGATTCAGAACTCTGGACTCCTGGCCTTGCTTTTGATCTCTTTAGGGAGAGGTCTGCTCCATACATCCCCTATTGGGCAAAACTCCTTTGAAAAAATTCTCTTTTGGGTCTTCAGAGCTCTCTTACTGGGCAAAGCTGCTTCACATTATTCTCAGGGCTAAGGCAGTGAAAAGCACGTGGACACCCTTGATAGTATCCTGAGAAAATGTTAAGCTCTTTCAGTGACAAACTGTTCCCTTAAATCAGAGAACTGCTAAGCTCTCTCAGATTTGCTCTGGTCTTCTGTGGACTTTCTCTCTCCATATTCATAAGTTGTGTTAAGGTCCTGCAGCCTTTCCCCAGCCACCTCTTCCATTAGCAGAAGATCCTGCTTTGTCCAATCACCTCTCAGCAAAGCAAATGCAAAACCTTTCTCTCTGTCTCTGTCTCTCTCTGTGTTTCTTGCTCTCTCTGTCTCTCTCCCCCTCCATCTTTCTCTTTCTGTCTCTGTCTCTCTCTCTCTCTGTGTCTCTCTGTGTGTCTCTCTCCCTCCATCTCTCTGACTCTCTCTATCTCTCTGCTTCTTTCTTTCTCTCCCCCTCCATCTTTCTTTTTCTCTCTGTCTCTGTTTCTCCCTCCTCTCTCTCTGTCTCTGTCTATCTCTGTGTGTCTCTCTATGTTCCTTTTTCTCTCTCTGTCTCTCCCTCCATCTTTCTCTTTCTCTCTCTGTCTCTTCTCTGCTTCTGTCTCTGTCTGTCTCTTCTCTCTGCCACCCCCCCCCCCACACACACACACACACACACACACACACCAGAGAAGGCAAACAAAACATTTCCCTTCTCTCGGGCTGTAGACAGCACTAGCCGCCAATCTTGCTTTCCTAGGGTCATTCAGCTCCCAGCAGAGCGACGCCCATCCCTGCAGTTCCCAGAAAACAGTTGTAGGTTTTCTCTGCCAGCTTCAATCAGCTCCTGTAAGTTTCTGTCTTCTGTCTGCATGCAGTTCCCTTCATCATCTGTGGTGCCTTCTGTCCCCACTCAGCTGCTCTCCTGCTTCTATCTGCTTTTATCCACTTGTCTCCTACTTCTCTTTCCTTCTCTGGTCTCTCATGTCTCAAGTCAGGGCTTCCTCATAAGTAGTGAACTCTCCCCATATTGAAATGTGAAACAAAAAAAAAAAATCACTTTTTTGGCAGGTATGGCCCTAGCAACTCTTTTATAATCTTCTCATAGTTCTGAAACACTTACTTGATTTACACTTTATCATGTCCTTCAGGACTCTTAAAAGGTCGTATGGAGATGAGCTGATGGGCCACAATGCAGTACCACCATTTTAAACACAGGCATTGCTCTAGCTTCAGACAGATCCTCTCAGCACATTTGTGTGAGGGCCGGTTTTCCCTCTGGTCTCAGAACAGCTTGTTTCTCCTCTGCAGTTTATCTGAAACACTGCATTTCTTTCTTTACAAGTTGATTTTTATCCATCTTACATACTTAACATATGCTCGTGTGGTCTTTGTCATTAGAAGTTCCTTGTCAGGCAGGGTTGTTTCATTATTTGCATTTGAATCTTCAGTGTCTGGTGGAGAACAGGCATTGTATGAAAGCTTGTCCATTGATTGTGGGTTGTTTGTTGTTGTTTTTTAGTGAGGCAGTTGGGGTTAAGTGACTTGCCCAGGGTCACGCAGCTAGTGAGTGTTATGTGTCTGAGGCTGGATTTGAACTCAGGTCCTCCCGACTCCAGGGCCGGTGCTCTATCCACTGCGCCATCTAGGTGCCCCTATCCATTGATTGTTGATGTACAACCGTCCAATGTTCGTGCTAAGGGCATGAAGCCAAGAATGAGCAGGCAGCCATGGGATGCCTGAAGATGTCCAAAGAAGCCCTTCCTACTTGGGACCCATGAAGAGGGAAGAAGCCCCTACCATTCCCGAGAAATGAGCTGTCCCTGTCAAAGTGACCTCCCTACTCCATCCCCCCTCTCCATTGCCCTTCCACGGGACTCTTATTGTTAGAAAATTCTTCTTTTCACTGAACTGAAAACTTCCTCCTTGCCTCTCTCTCTTCACTGCCCAACACTGCCAAAGGGGCTTCCTCCTAGCACAGAGCAGAACAAGCTTGACCCTCCTACCCTGGACAACCCTTCTCCTCTTTGGAGGGAGTGGTCAGAGGCAGCCATAGCATTATAGAAAGATCACTGAATTGGACTTCAAAGAGCCTGGGTTAGAATTTGCTTCTAACATCTACTGCCTTAGTGACCTGCATGGATCTGAGCTTTGGAGACAGGGTTTCGAAGTTTCAGAGCAAAGCTAGGTAGGGCTGCCATGGATTCTGGCCAAAGGCTTTTCAGAAGCCAGCCCGGGAGAGAGAACAGCTCCCAACAATAAAATGCTGATTCTGATGAGAAGCAAATTGGGGAGCTGCCTTAAGAGATTAATGTGGACCCTGGGGATTATTTCTCATTTATTAATATTGTTGGAATCTCGCTTTATGTGGCTAGAAAGTTGTCTAATCCCCAAAGCTTCCTTACTGTGGAGGTCAGGCTGACCCCAGAGACCCTGGTGGGCCAGATGGTTGTAAAGAATGCTTAGGTATACATCTCAAATTGCCCTTCT
The DNA here is from genome assembly GCF_900497805.2 of Vombatus ursinus. Lineage (NCBI taxonomy): Eukaryota > Metazoa > Chordata > Mammalia > Diprotodontia > Vombatidae > Vombatus > Vombatus ursinus. The sequence goes on from NW_020953976.1 coordinate 701,252, forward strand.
CTTGGAGGCTGCCTGATCTAGAGACCAGCCAAGGGTGTAAGGACATTTGCCTGCTCGGTCCTAAAAGCATAAAAGAGGACAGAAAAGGAGAAAGAAACCACTACACTAAGTGCTTTGCAAATATGCTAACCTCCTAGGTGTGCATTTGAGACGTAGCAGCAGCACAGCCACCTTGCTGAGACTGCGGACCCAGAGCCAACCTGTTTCCAGGCTCTGGGGGAGCTCTTGTTTCCTCTGCTTCCCCGTTTCTTCTCCTCTGTCCCTCCCCTGGGACTTTAGTGGGAGAGGAAGGAAAAGGTGTGTGTAGAACTGGGTCACCCCTCGTTGTTTTAAGGCCCCTGCACGATCCTTTTGTGAATATTCTATACCTTCTCTGGCTGTATTGTTCCTATTGGGGTCAGGAGGATTATCTGTCTTCCCCCTTCCCCTCTCCAGGCAGCCACCACAGCCCGGGAGGGGAGGATCACCTAGACACCCCGTCCCCCACCCACTTTGGCTCATCCGGCCAGTTTGTTTTCCCTGGTTGTTGATGTCCCGTGACTCTGAGGCTCTAGCTGGTGTGAGAAGGGAAAGTAAAAAGGCTAGAATGCTAAACCTTCAAAGGCCGTGCCTTTACTTACCAGTTCTTAAACCACCGGCCCATCGTGGTGGACTGAGGTTTTATAATATTTATGTTTTTTAAATAAGCTTTAGTTGTTAAACTTTTTAAAAATTAGATTTGGTTAAGGTTTAGTTTCTTTAGTTCGTAGAAAAAATGGTGTTCAGTAAATGTTCTTTTTTTAAATTTTATTTTTTTGGTTACATTTTAAATGCCACACTGTCTCCCTCCGTCCTTCCCACCCTGCATGAGAGAAGGCCACCATTTGACACAGATACACACACATACATATATGTGTGTCTCTATGTACGTATGCATGTGTATATATTGTATGTATGTAAAACCATCCTAAGCATACGTCTACTTATCAATTCTTTCTCTAGAGGTAGACAGCATCTTCCCGCATAGGTCCCTTCCAGTTGATTTGAGTATTTATAATATTCAGAATAACTTAGTCATCTACAGATGTTCCTTGAACAGTATTGCCGTTACTATATACAATGTTCTTTTGGTTGTGCTCATCTCACACTTCATTATTTCATGCAAGTCTTTCTATGTTTTTCTAAAACCAACCAGCTCATCATTTCTTATGGCACAGTAGTATTTCATTACAATCATATACCACAACTTGTTTACTCATTCCTCAGTTGATGGGCATCCCCTCTGTTTCTAGTTCTTTGCCACCACAAAGAGAGCCACTATAAATATTTTAGAACATGCAAGTTCTTTTCCTTTTTCTCTAATCATCTTGGGAACCAGGTCTAACAGTGGTATTGCTCGGTCACAAGGTATAAGCAAGTTAATAACTCTTTGGGTATAATTCCTAATTGCTCTTCAAAATATTCGAATTAGATCACTGGTCCACCAACGGTGAATTAACGTCCCAGTTTTTCCACATCCTCTCCAGTGTTTGTCATTTTCCCCTTCTAGCCTTTTAGTTGATCTGATAGACGTGAGATGGTATCTCAAAGTTGTTTTAATTTGCATTTCTCTATTTAATAATGATTTAGATCATTTTTTTCATATTACTATGTATCATTTTCATTTCTTTATTGAGAAACTGCCTGTTCATATCCTTTGATCATTTATTAATTGGGGAATGACTCATATTCTTATAAATTTGACAAAATTCTCTATATATTTGAAATATGAGTCATTTATCTGAGAAACTGTCTATAAATTCCCGCACCCAGTTTTCTGCTTTCCTTGGGTACATTGCTTTTACTTGTGCAAACTCTTTAATTTAATGTAAAATATCCATTTTACATCCCACAATGCTCTCTATTCTTGTTTATTCATAGATTGTTCTCCTATCCATAAGTCTAATAAGTAAAGTGTTCCATTTTCTTATGATATCTCCATTTACACCTAGGTCATGCATCCATTTTGACTTTATCTCGGTAAACGGTATAATATATTGATCTATACCCAATTTCTACCAGACTGTTTTCCAGTTTTCCAAACCACTTTTAGCAAATACTGAATTCTTATCCCATAAGCTTAAATCTTTACATTTGTCAAACGCAGGGTTGCTATAATAATTTGCTATTGTGTATTGTATGTTTACCCGGTTTCCCACTGATCTGCCTTTCTATTTCTTAGCCAGTACCAGATAGTTTTGATAATTGCTGCCTTATAGTTCAGTTAAGATCTGATACTACTAAACCTCATTCCTTTACACTTTTATTATTGGTTCCTTTGATATTCTTAACCTTTTGTTCTTCCTAATGAATTCTTTTTTCTAAACTGAATAGAATATTTTTTTGATATGGCATTAGAATGGCATTAAATAGATCAGTTTAGGTAAATTTGTCATTTTTATTATAATGGCTCTGCTTATCCACAAACAATTAATACTTCTTCAGTTATTTAAATAGACTTTATTTGTATAAAAAAAGTTTTATTATTAGGTTCATGTAGTTCCTGGGTTGTCTAGGCAGGTATATTCCCAGGTATTTTATACTGTCTACAGTTATTTTAAATGGGTTTTCTCTTATTATCTCTTCTTGCAGGGTTTTGTTGGTGATATGTAGACATGCTGATGATTCATGTGGTTTTACTTTATATCCTGCTACGTTGCTAAAATTGTTGTTTCCACTAACTTTTTAGTTGAATCTCTAGGATTTTTCAAGTCTATTATCATCGTTTGCAACAAAAGATACTTTTATTTTCTCATTGCCCGTTCTGATGCCTTCAATTTCTTTTTCTTCTCTTATTGCTATTGCTAGCATTTCTAATGCACTATTGAATAATATTAGTGATAATGGGCAGCTTTGTTTGACTTCTGGTCTTATTGGGAAGGCTTTTAGTTTATCTCCATTACAAATAATGCTTGTTTGTGGCTTTAGGTAGATGCTTCTTATCATTTTAAGGAAAAATCCATTTATACCTGTGCTTTCAAGTGTTTTTAATAGGAATGAGTGTTGTATTTTGTCAAAGCTTTTTGTGCATCTGTTGATATAATCATATGATTTTTGTTATTAATATAATCAATTATGTTAATAGTTTTTCTTATGTTAAACCATCCCCACATTCCTAGTTTAAATCTCAATTGGTCACAGTGTATAATATTTGTGATATATTGTTGTACTCTCCTATCTAGTATTTTATTTAGAATTTTTTGCATCCACATTCATTGGTGAAATTGGTCTATAATTTTCTTTCCTTGTTTTTGTTCTTCCTTGTTTAGGTATCAGCACCATATTTGTTTCCTAAAAGGAGTGGAGTAGGACTCCTTCTTTGCCTATTATTTCAAATAATTTCTTAATATTGTAATTAGTTGATTTTTAAATGTTTGGTAGAATTCACTTGTAAATCCATCTGGTCCTGATGCTTTTTTCTTAAGAAGCTCATTTAAGTAAATTTCCTTTTAAAAACAAAGTTTCTTAGGTGCAAAACAAGAAATTATGGTTAACAAAGGAGAGTCAATCAATAAGAATTTTTTAAAATTAAATTTTATTTTTTTTATGAAAAAATGTTTTCTTCTTCCTTTCTCCTCTTTCCTTTCCAAATGGGAGGAGGAAACATCTTTGTGACAAATATGCATAGTTAAGCAAAACAAATCCCTGCATTGGTCAGGTTAAAAAAAATTTTTTTGTCTATGTTTGCTTCTGCATCCTGAGTCTATCACTTCTCTGACAGAAGGTGGAAAGCCTGTGTCATCATTAAGAGAGAAGAGGATGATTGAGTGTCACAGATTATAGAGAGGTCAAGAAAGAGAAGGGTTGAAAAAAGATCTTTAGATTTGTCAATTAAGAGATCACTGATAGCTTGGGAGAGAACAGTTTGAGCTAAATGATGAAGTTAGAAGCCAGGTGGCACAGACTTAAGAAGGGACCTAGAGAAAAGGAAATGGAAGTGCTATTTTAGAAGACCTTCTTAAGGGGTTTAGCTGGAGAAAGGAGAAGAGATTTGGGATGATAGCCAGTGGGGATGGATGGATCAAGTGAGAGTTTTTTGGGGATGGAGCGCAAATAGGTGCATATGTAGTCAGCAAGGAAACATCCAGTAGATAGGAAGACATATTGATGATTAGTGAGAGAGTTGGAATGGTAGAGGGGGCAGTCTGCTGGAGGAGATGGGATGCAATGGGATCACTGGTGCAGGCAAAAGTGTTTGCTTTGTCAGGGAGAAGGACCACGTCTTCGTGGGAGACAGGAATGAGGAGGAGATGGTAGAAAGCATCTGAGTGAAGTGAGATCAGGAAGAAAGAAGAGAGGGGGCTCTTTAAGAAGGCCCCCAGTCTTTTTAGTGATATAATGAAACAGCTGAGAGAGGGAGGGGAGGGGGAGGCATGAAGAGGGTTAAAAAGGTTTGGAAAACTTTTGGTGACTAGGAGAGTGAATTGATTATTTAGGGAGATGTGAAAGGATTGCCTTGCCTTAGTGAAGGCAAGGGGTTGTGAGAATGAAGATCTGGGTTAGGGCTTGTAAAGCAGAGAGAAAGGAAAGGATAAAATATTATGACGGGAAAGGAATTTCAGGTTCATAAATGTGGAAGTCAAAAACACTTGTGGGCGATGACCATGTCAAGAGTGTGACCATCTCTATATGTGGCCATGAGAACTGGCTGTTTATTAATGCGGCAAGACCTTCTTGATTCTAAACTGACTCTTTCCTCAGAAGAGGGAGTGGACATTGACTTGAAACCTGACAGAGCTTAGAATGGAGAAAATAAATCTCAGGCCTGAATCTTAGTGTGTGGCCTGATGGGGTCTTGAAGGTGAGTCTTCTGGAGGGATGATAGCTCACTCTCTTCCCTTGTTCCAGGACAGCAGAGCAGAGCCCTGTTAAGCATATTAACCAGCCCAGGGCCAAGCACAGGTCCCTGGAGCTCAGCGGATGATTGACAATTCAAACTGCCCTGATTGCTCATACTTACGCTTACAAGGCAAATGGAATTCTTAACTACAATACCAAGAATACTCCACTCGCAGTCATTCCTGAAAAGACGATGGGAGTGGATCACTAATTACCACCTATCCTAACCCAGCATCTGCCACCTGAGAAAGGAAGGAGAGACAAGTCCATGCTAAGAAATGAGAAGCAGCGCAGAGAGCCCTCTGGTGGTCGCCGGCGGGTATGTCTCTGCTCAGGGGGCTTTTTCTATCTCCTGCCTGTCAGGCTTCAGGGACTGTACCCAGTGAAGAGAAATCTTCATTGATCTTCATTCTCAATCTCTTCCCCGGCCAGCAAGTGTTACAGACCATAGGATCTTATCCCATTCAATGACTCATATCCCAGCTACTCTCTAATCCGAGAGTCTGAATCTTCAAAGGTCTGTTCTACACTCATTTTGATTTTTTTTTCTGCCAAGGAGAAAGGAAAGGACAGGAAAAAAATATGTAATAAGGACTTTATACACAAGATAAGTCATGAAAGAGTAAGAGATCTCCCAGATGCCCTTTGATGAATTCTAGTCAAGGGGTCCAGATGAATGACATTCCCTAAAGAACTGGCAAGTGTGACTGTGGAGTCATTCATTGCCAGCAATCTTGGTAAAAGCAAGTGGAGAGGGAGAGGTGCCTCAAGATAGTAAAAGGGCAAATGCTATCTTGATTTTGGAAAAAAAAGAAGATAATGGAACATGAAAACAATTGGCCAGGGAACTTGGCTTCTACTCCTGGCAAAATCCTAGAATGTATTATTAAAGGGATAGTTGGTGAACATCCCAGAGTAGAAAAGGAGATGGAGATTGAAGGCTTCATCAAGGTCAGGTCATGGCCACTCTCCCTCACAGGACCATTGGACTGGCTGATCAGGGCAATGTGTGGAGAGAATTTACCTCAGTTTCAGCAGAGCATTTGGCAAAGTCTCTCATGATCTTGCAGGAAATAAAAATGGAGACATAGGCTCAGTGATAGACCTGTTTAGTGGGTTCAGAGTGGGTTGAATGGTTAGACCCAAAGAAGAATCAATAATAGTCTGAGGTCACAGAGGAGCCTCCAGAGGAGTGTCCCAGGGATCCATTCTCGGAACAAGGTTGTTTAGCATTTTTGTCAATGATTTGGACCAAAATATAGATGGTGATAGCCAGCATTTCTGTGGCACTTTAAGATGGCAAAATGCTTTACAAATACCCTCATTTAATCTTCACAGTCACCCTGTGATGTAGGTCTGTTATTATCACCATTTTACAGAAGGGAAAACAAAGGCATAGAGAGGTAAGTGATTTGTCCAAGGTCACACAGCTAGTAAGTGTCTGAGGCAGGATTCAAACACCTTATCTTCCTAACTCCAAATCTTGTACTCTGTGCACACTACCACTTAGCTGATGGTATGTTCCTAAGATCTGCAGATGATACGGAGCTGGGAGGGATAACTAACAAAGTCAGCATCCAAAAAGATCTCTACAGGCCAGAATGTTGGGCATGATCTAATAGTATAAGTATAATGGAGATAAATGTTAAGTCTTAGACTTGGGTTAAAAAAATCAAGTTTAAGATGAGGAAGGTATAGCTAGACATCATTTTGCCTCAAAAAATATTTGAGGTTTTTTTGTGGATTGCAAACTCAGTGTTGGTCAAGACTTTATGGAAAAAATGCTACCGTGACCTTGGTCAGAATATCCAGAACAGGCAGGGGAAAGAGTGTTTCTCTGCTCAGCTTTGAGACTGCTGAGCTGTTTTGGGGACCACATTTTAGACAGGACAATGAAAAGCTGGAAGGTGATCAGAAGAGGGTAACTAGGCTGATAACCTCAAGACTATGCCCTGTCAGTTTCTGTCAAAGGAACTGGGGGTGGAAAACCTGGAACAGAAGGTTTGTGGTATGGGGGAAGAGGGGAAAATGAAAGCTGTCTTCAAGGATGTGAAGTGCCAACACAGGGAAGAGGGCTTAGGACTGTCCAGTTAGGGGCCAGAAACCAGACCCAGGAGCCGTAAGAGGGGACAAGGGTGGGGGAATGTTGTACAGTGGCAGATTTTGATACTAGGAGGAACTTCCGAATGATGAGAGCTGTCCAGAAGGAGCATGGGCAGCTTCAGGAGGCTGTGGATGCCCCATCTCTTTCAATCTGCAGCTGAGGTCTGAAAGATCGATTATTGGGAATTTTAGGGAGGGGATTCCTCCCAGCTTGTGATTCTATGACCTTGAGCCAATCAATTCACTTCCTGGGAGCTCTTTTCATTCCATTGTCTTCCACGTGCCTTCCTAGTTAATTGTAGGATTCTGATCATCACTTTCCTTTCTAAGTGGTCGCAGACTCTCTCTCTCAAATCCCAGGGACCAAAGTCACTATTGCATCTCCTTCTGTCTCTTGTTTGGACATACTTTTTTTTTTTATACACTCCTTCCCATTTCACTTTGCTGACACTGAAGACCTGTCCTGGGTTAGCAGGAAGATGGCAAGAAGAGGATGGCAATTGGCAGCAGGGTTTAGGTGTGATACCTGAGGCACCCACGAGGTTGAACAGATAGCTTTCTGGGCTTCAAGTTAGGAAGACTTGAGTTAAAATCCTCCCTTACTCTGGAATTTTAAAATGTGGAAGAGTGAGTCTGGGCTGCTGCAATAGCCTGCTGGTGGGTCTGCCTGCCTCAAGGCTTTCCAACTCCAGTCCATCCTCCATTCAGCTCTCAAGGTGATCTTCCTAAAGACAGGTCTGACCATGCTACCTCCTCTAATCCATAAACACCAGTGGCTCCCCATCACTTCCTTGGACCAAGTGCAAAATCCTCTGTCTGATATCCAAAGCCCTTCATACCCTGGCCCTCCCCCTTCCTTTCAAGTCTTCCTCACATCTTACTCTCCTCCATGTACTCTATGATCCAGCAGCTCAGGTCTTCTTTTCCTTGACCAGTTCACTCCCTTTCCCAACTCTGTGCATTTTTACTGGCTGTTCCCCCATGTTCTCCTTTCTATCTCCATCTCCTGGCTTCTGTTACTTCCCAGCTAAATCCTACCTTATATATGAAGCCTTTCCTAGGCCCTTTTTAATGCTAATGCCTTCCCTCTGAGTTCATCCCCAGTTTATCCTACATATATATCTCATCTCTACATGGTTGGTTATCTGCTCCCCCACTGTCTCCCCCATGAGACTGTGAGCTCCTTGAGGGCAGCGACTATCTTTAGCCTTCCTTTGTATTTCTTAGTCTAGTGAGTGACTTTTAATAAGGGTTTGTTGACTGACTCACTCTTCTACATTTTAAAAGTCCTGGGTAAAAGGGAAAAGATTCATGTGGCTCCAAGGACTCAGGTGTGGAGGCAGAAGGTCCATAGAGGCAGACTTGGTTCAGAATAAGGGCAACATCTCTAAGCATTAGTTATGTTTTGCTAGGCATTAGGATGCTTTCAGACATAATTCTTGCAAACGGCCCGTGACAGCTAGTTGGTAACATTTCAGAGGGGTTTTCTGTTCAGGTTGGGGCTGGCCAGGAGCTCTCAGTCCTCTTCCAGAGCTGGAGTGATGATTCTGTGCAGAACTTCTATCAGCAAACAGTCAGCTCTCGGGGTGAGTCCTGGCCCATTCCTCCAGAACGTTTCCTCTTCTTTTCGTAGGCCCTCTGCACCCAGCATCCCATATGGGATTTATTTGCATCCCAAAGATGTCCTTGCTTCCCTGCCTTCTAGTCCTTAGAATACTGGACATTTAGAGCTGGAAGAAACTGTGCACATTCTACTGTCCAGTTCTTCTAGACCTGCATGGGGATACTTGGGTAGGAGAAGCAGGGGCTTGAGGTGATGTTGGCCCTTTGGCACCCACCCCTGAATCTAACATGGCAGCTACACAAGGATAGTCTACTGAGAAGGGAGCCAGGGTGTATCCAGCCCTGGCCATGAATGACTCAGTGAGCAGTCTGCAGGAAAAAGGACGTGGTTTCTGGGTCCTATAAGTCAGGGTTTGTGGATCCCTCTGCTCTCTTCCTTAAATCTTTGGGAAAAGTTTTCAGAATGAGTGTGTGAGGGGCTCGGGAGGGAAGAAGGAGGGCAGAGCATCTGCGCAGACAGAGCCAGTGATGACCAGATGAAGAGCTAGACGAAAGTTGATGCTTCCAAAGCAACCTCTGGACTGCTGTAACTATTGGTTCTGAGTCTGGAGGCCTTTGGCTGTTCTTTTGTCCCAGTCTGTGAAGGAATAACTGTTTCTATAGAGAGACAGCAACAGGTTCAGGAAATCTGAAGGTGGGAGAGGGGGAGACCCATTTCTGGGCTCTGGAAGGGATTTGCTATGCTGGCTGTGCTGCTCCCCGGGAGTGAGAGGGCAGCTGTGACCTCAATCACACCAATGCGCTGATCTCAGCATCCAGTAGTAGATTAAGGAATGTTTGTAAGTCGCTTATTTTATCAGAGCCTCAATTTCCTCCCTTGTAAAATGGGGATAGTTCCACTGTCCCTGCCTTACAGTCTTACAGGCTTGCTGAGAGGAAATCACTTTGTCAAGCGTGAGGAACTACAGAAACGGGAACTTACATTTAGTTCTGTCAGCACCATGGCTAGGGATAACAGCCACAGCCTGCTGCAGTTTTGTCTGCACTGTGGCCAAGGCTTTGTTGGCCAAGGCCAATACTACCCCATTGCTGTTGTGGTGGGCTGGGGGGCGGTACTTTAACTGTAATATTTGAGGAAGTTGACCCAGTTGTCTGTAGCTAATCAGGTTAGGTGTTAGACTCTGAGCTAGGCAGGTGGTGCAAGGAATAGAGCACCAAGATGTGAGCACAAATGGAAAATGCGAGTTCAAATCAGACCTCGGATACTTACTGGCTGTGTGATCCTGGGCAAGTCACTTAACCTGTTTGCCTCAGTTTTCTCATCTGTAAAATGAGGACAATAATAGCACCTACCTCCCAGGGTTGTTGTGAGCACCAAATGAGATATTTGTAAAGCACTTAGCATAGTACCTGGAACGTAGTAAGTGCTCTATAAACGATAGCTATTTTACCCTTCTTTGTTTCCCCAGCATTTAGCATAGTGCCTGGCACATAGTAGGTGCTTAATAAGTGTTTTTTGAGTAACTAGACACCATTAGATAGTTTGGATTATGTGAAGAGCGACACTCAGGTAAGCCGCCTGGGCATAGGAAGAACAGAGTTATAGGATCTGGGGTGCCAGGGAAGAGTCCCTGCTGCAGGTATGTTACTATCTCTCTTCCCTGGTTCCCTGGCCATTGGGGAGGAAGCTGGTAAAGATCAGGTTTTGTCTGCATTTCCCCTCCCCAGGAGTCCAGAATATATTTAAGTCCAGAATTGCCTGAGGAAGCCAGGTAGCCTAATGGATATCCCTCTTGACCTGGAATTAAGAAGACCTGAGTTCAGATCCAGTCTCAGACTATATGTGCGACCTTGGGCTAGCTATTTGATCTTTATCAGCTTCCTCACCTGTAAAATGAGTATAATTATAGCATCTACCTCCCAGGGTTGTTGTGAGGATCAAATGAGATTATATTTTTAAGGTGCCTATATTATGCCCATAAATATGCCTATATTTAAGGTGGCATATAGTAAATACTTAAAAAGTCTTTCCTTTTCTTCCTCCCTCCTTCCCTCCTTCCTACTTTCTTCCTTCTTCCTCTTCTGTCCTCCCTTCCTCTCTTCCCCCCTCCCTCCCTCCCTTCCTTCCTTCCTCCCTCCTCCCCCCTCTTCCTTCTTTCCTTCCTCCCTCCCTCCCTTCCTTCCTTCCTTCCTTCCTTCCTTCCTTCTTTCCTTCCTTCCTTCCTTCCTTCCTGTTGTGGCATAGAGCTGTCAGTTTCCTAGAAAAGACTGTGTCTGTGATGATGAGGTCATTTAGAAACTATGCTGGTTACCTCTCTGATATGGTAAGTGGCAGAGACCACCTCATTCTCCTAAGGGTTTGTGCTAGTTCCAAGATGTTCGATGTTTGGGGGCTATTTTTAGCTTTGCTTTCACTGTTGGCAGATATCACATGTGCATTTTAGACTTGGGTGTGTGAAGGGGAAGTGGTATTAGTGGTTTAGTGAGCCATTCAGACAAACAGGTTGTGGTTTAGACAAGGAGAGGTAGAATGTGTATCACCACAGATATACAAAGTATACCAGAGGGAAGGCAACAAGGTGAAAAAATAATCAATCAATCAATCCATCAATAAAACAGCATCAATTAAGTGCTTACTATGCTCCAAGCCCTGGGTTAAGAGTTGAAGACACAAAGAAATACCTCAAACAGTCTCTGATCTCAAGGAATCCCCATTCTAACAGGGAGACATTATGCAAATGGTCAGGCTCTTACAAGCTATATGCACAGTAGATATATGCAAATACTAAGGGGATGGATGCATTAACAGCTGGAGAAGGGTCAGGAAAGGCATCCTCAAGAAGCTGGACTGTAAGTTGAGCCTTGAAGGAATCCAGATGGAGAATGAGATGGAGGTGAGGAGGGAGAGAATTCCAGGCATAGGGATCTGCCAGTGCAGACTCCATGCTCCACACTGAAGAATGTCTGGCACATAGCAAGTGCTTAATAAATGCTTGTTGAGTATTGACTGACATAAAGTTCTTCCCTTTGCTACAATCACTCAGTGATCTCTGTTCTTTTGAGGCTCCTCCGGTGGGTTCCATGTCGCAATCCAAATCATGCTCCCACGAGAGTCTTTTATAGCACATTGGATAAGTGAGCCTCCATCCCGTGCTTGAAGCCCTCCAATAAAGGGGACACCCCACTATTTTGAGGCAGCCAATTCCACTATAAGAGATGAGTCATTGAGTTTGGAAAATAGCTAAGCCTCCAGTTTGGTCAGAATGTAGAAACAGGGCATGAATGGTGAGCTGAAGCCAGACTGTAGGGGATGTGATGGCCAGGGAGAGGACCTCATATTTTGTCCTGTAGACCAGGGATTCTAAACCTTTTGTGTGGCACCCCTCTACCCTTGGTGGTCTGGTGAGCCTATGCACATCTTCTCATAACGACGTTAATGCATAAGGTGAAACAAAGAATTACGAAGGAAAGAGCACAAGGGTTATTGGGGAAAATAATCGGTTCTGTTTCGTATATGCTGACTTTAAGCTAAGTATGAGGCAGTGAGGTGGTCAAGTGGATAGAGTTCTGGTCCTGGCGTCAGGAAGTTCACATGTGAACTCAGACACTTATTAGCTGTGTCTTTCTGGGCAAGTCACTTAACCTCTGCCTCAATTTCCTTGACTGTAAAGTGGGGATAATAATAACACCTTTCTGTGTCTGGCACGTGATTGTTGGTGTTGAGTATTTTTTCATCACATCCTGCTCTTCTTGACACCATTTTGGGGTTTTCTTGGCAGAGATACTAAAATGGTTTGCCATTTCTTTTTTCAGCTCATTTTTACAGATGAGGAAACTGAGGCAACAGAGTTAAGTGACTTGCCCAGGATCACACAGCTAGTAAGTGTTTGAGGTTGGATTTGAACTCAGCTCTTCCTGGCTTGGGGACCCAGCTGCCAGATTAGCTTCCGGTGGCATAGCCGTGGCCATTCTCTGTTCCCTTCTCAGCTCTAAGCCTGAACCAGTGACCAATCTGGGGAAAAAAAAAGGGTTGGACTCTCCAGGGCAAAGAGAAAGAAGAGAATCATCTGCCCACACTGGGGATTCCTCGCGGCTCTGTCCTGTCTCTGGCCTGTTGTCTGCCATGAATCCCCCTCTTCTGCCTCTCCCTGGATACCCCTGACCCCATCCCCTCATGTGTCTTGTACAAGAAAGATCTGGTGACGGTCAAAGGCTGGGCCCTCAATAAGAGGGCAGGGGCAGGGAGGGTCTGCCGCTCTACTCTGTGCCCCCTCCCCTCCCCCTCCAAGGCCCAGGGGAAAATGGCAGTGATTCCAGTACATGACAGGACACTGTGTGGGGCCTGGGACACCACAGTAATGATGATGATTATGATGATGATAAGAAGTAGCATTTACATGGTGCTTTAAGGTTGACAAAGCACTTCACAAATACCTCATTTTATCTTCACCACAACCCTTGGATGTAGGTGCTATCATTATCATCCCATTTTACAGATGAGGAAACTGAGGCAGACAGAGATTAAGGGACTTGCCCCAGACCACACAGTGCAGATCTCCCTGATGCCAGGCCTGGTGCTCTCATTTCTGTGCCATCTAGCAGACCCCAGCTTAACAATAGCTCACAGCACTCACTTCCTCATGGTCCTCACAGGCCTTCACTGTGACCTCAGACATCCCCTTCACTGCACAATTGTCTGCCCTTCTCCCTCTTGGGCCCAAGCTAAGGTTATAGTTCAACAGACCAGGTCCCAGACTCTCAGGGAGAAGGAACCTTTGAAATTGAGTCCGGCACCTTGTGTTAGAGATGAGGAAACTGAGGCTTAAGGTGGGAGGACTCTTGCCTGAGGCCATACCATGATTGCATTGAAGAACCAGGAGTCTGAGACCCCCTTCTGGCTGGGACCTCTGTGAGACCCCTGCCAAGGGGCTGGGCTTCCAGAGTCCTTAATCTGAGCAAAAAGGAGAAGAGGGCACCCTCCTGGTGTGCACACAGGGCAACCTCTGGGTGTTGGCAGAAATGCCTCTGCGCCTGATGCACATCTGAGATCTGGAGTCTAGGGGCGCTGCTGTAGCAGCCAATGACTGTGCTCAGCACATCCTGAGCGGAGCTGGGTCCAAGCCCAAGCCCTCCCCTGGGCTGGCTCTCCCTGCTCCTCAAGTCCTGGGTGGTGGGGAGGGAAGGTACTGAAGAGGCGGTGTGAGGGTGGACAGAGGGAACCGACCGCTCTCCTTTTGGATAAGAGGCGTCTGCCAATGACATGGCCACTAATCAGCCCAGAGTATGGGAACTCTGCAAGGAGGGAGGGAGCTAGAGAGGGTGGGGCAGAGCAGTAGAGTGGAGTGGGGTGGGCTGGGGAGCCCTGTCTTATCAGGACTTCTCTGCCAGGGCTGTGCATGGGCCAGAGGACCCAGGCCGGTGAGTCCTTCTCCCCACATCAGTCCCACTCCTCATCCGTGGGGAGGAAGCATAGGAGGTCTGTGCTGGCAGCTTGGGTGACTTTAGGAGAGACCTCTGGGTAAGACTCGGGAGACAACAGGAGAGCGGAGACCCTCTGGAGTTCCTGTTCCACTTCCTTTCCAGACACACTCCCCAGACCCCCCTTTGGACTGACCCAGGCTTTGTGAATCCTGAGGGAACAGATGGGGCCTTCAGGCACTGAGGGCCTCCTGCATCGGAGAGATATCGATGGGAGAAAGTAGGGGCCGATAAATACTGGACGGGCCCACGAAGGCACGAGCTGGGGATATGTTCAGCTGCTACAAGCCTCATTCTTTGGCTCTGGATTTTACCATGGCCATTATCAGAACCAATCATGCTGGTTAGAGCCCAGGAGAATGACTGGAGATATGATTTGAGAGAAATGATGGAGAAGACAGAAAGAGGTTGAGGAAAAGCTTCTTTCTTGGGAGAACGGTCAACTGGTGCTATGATAAACATGACCAAGAGCACTCAATATGTTGTCTGGAGAGACTGAAGGAGGGCAGCCTGGGAGAAACTAGAGGATGTTTTCCTGCCCTAGCTGGACAGGAGTTCGATAAGACAAAGGCAAAAAAGACAGAGATCTTTTCTGTCTTTACACAATGGCTGAAGCCTTTAAAGAGAGTGAGGAGGATTCCCAGAAAGGGACTGTCCTCTTGAGTGCATAATGGTATGTGATGGGATGGCACTTTCAGAAATGGTCATCTGCCATTGGAGTTGGGGTCCAAGGTGACTCTGGCTGTGATTGTTCTCCAAGGGTCGAGAGTTCCTACAGAAGCTACCTGGTCCAAGATCCTGATGTGCAGGTCCCTACATGGCCTAGACCCCACTCCTGTCCAGCTCTGCTGGAGGATAGAGGTAGGGGAAAATGACAAAGGACATCTCTCTTCATCCTTGGCATTTGTTGTCTGGGCTGGCTGGCACCTGGAAGACCCAACACCAGTGCCGGTGCCCTTTCCTCCCCGTTTCCTCCTTCCCCAGCCCCAGGTGGCCCAGAACTCATGTAGAGAGCTTGGCTGCTCATCCCACGAGGGTGGGATCCACCAGCTCTCCTCCTTCTAGTGAGATGGACCACCAGCCTTACCTAGTGTCTGTTACTGGGTCCTCCAGGCCACCCTACCCTGCTCCCTGGAGCCTTGTTACCTGACGCTGTGCTCTTAGGACGTCTGGTCTTTCCATGTGACTTTCAGCTAAGTTCCTCTTAGCGATATTGCTCTCAATTTGAGTATTTGCTCTGAGAACAGGAGCCATCTCAGTTCTTATATTTGTGTTTATTTGTATAGGGCTGACTTACTCTGTGCCAAGCTTGCACATGGTAAGCATTTTATAGATGTTTTTTAATTAATTCATTTAAAAAACATTGTAAATAATTACCTACATCTTTGTCTTATTGATTTTGTTAATAAATTGCATATTCAATAACTTTAATATTTATTTAATCCTAGAGATTAAGATATTTAAAATATAGAGTTATTAGGATTATTGGGAAAGTTTCTCAAATAAATACTCTTTGATGAACTGGGGTAGGGGCTCTGAGTTTAGTTGATTCATGAGAGACGAAATTTTATTAATGAGTACATATTTTAAAAAACATCCCTGTAGTACCCCAGTGTTTCGGGTAATAAGATTAAATGTGGGAATGAGTTTAGCAGCAGGCCGAGTGATCTATAAGGCATTATGATTGACCCTAGACTCTGTACCCCATTCTACATGTGGGACTCATCTTCCTACCCCTACTATATGTTAAAAAAAAAAATCTTGGGGCAGCTAGGTGGCGCAGTGGGCAGTGGATAGAGCACTGGCCCTGGAGTCAGGAGGACCCGAATTCACATATGATCTCAGACACGTAACACTCACTAGCTGTGTGA
Organism: Vombatus ursinus; assembly: GCF_900497805.2. Classification (NCBI taxonomy): domain Eukaryota; kingdom Metazoa; phylum Chordata; class Mammalia; order Diprotodontia; family Vombatidae; genus Vombatus; species Vombatus ursinus. The sequence goes on from NW_020953976.1 coordinate 717,124, forward strand.
TCTTGGGCAAGTCACTTAACTCCAATTGCCTTGCCAAAAAAAGAAAAAAAAAGTCTTCCTAAAAAACAAAGCCTGTCTATTATGGACCAAACTGTCTTGAGAGGTAATGAGCTGTCCATCACTAAAGTCTTCGAGTAGGCGTTGGGTGAATACTTAGTGGTACCATAGAAGTTGTTCCTGCTTAGATGTGGGATAGACAAGATGACCATTGACTGTGACTGGATCTTAGCTGCCCTAGGAGGACAATCAGAGTGGTAGGGTGGTGTTGGTGCTGGGGCAGGATAGATGCATGCTGTGTCTGCATCAGGCTCCAACATGGTGGCTAAACGAAGCCCAGTGAGGATGCCCTTGGCATTGGGTGGTGAGAATGACCACGTAGGTGACTGTATCATTGCCCACTTACTGTTACCATAGAAGGATATAGCCGCACAGGCTGAAAGCTGAGGGTGGCCTCTGGATGGAGGCACGCCCAATCCCAGTGATAGCTGCCCACAGTGAGTGAAGAAACTTGCCAAGTCAGTGAAGCCCCAAGTCCCTCCCCACTACAGCATCTCTCCCCTTCAAATCTCAGATGCCATTTTACTTCAGGAATCTCTAGGGCAATTTTCAGAATAGTCATTAGGGTGGGCACGTGGCTACATCTCAAACCTTTGTAACCACTTTTTCTGGTTCCCTCAGTTATACATCTAATGCACTCCTGCCTTGGGATATCCCCTTGAGCTTATGCCATGAGCATAATGAGGACTCCTCAGAGCCTGGGTGAAGGCTCAGCCTGGGACCCCAAAAGGGGCCGGGTGACCAAACGAAGGGGTCCTGGGACTTGGTCACTTCATGTTTTTGGATATCTTTGGAAAGGAACTTGCATTTTAAAATCTTTCCTATAAATGCTGGGAAATCTCTTGAGCAACCTCCGTGAAGTTCAGGTCTACAAAAAGAAGGGATCCTTCTCAGGGAGAGAGTGACCTGCTGCTGGGCCAGCAGCAGAGAAGAGCTCGGTGGAAGAGGGGCTGTCAAGAGCAGGGCTGGCTGGCGGGAGGGGGAGATGGGGCCTGGGAGCCAGGAAGGAGGGGCCCGGGGCTGCTGTTGGCAATGAGGCAGCCGTGCTGGACCCTCTCCAAGGAGCATCCAGCAGGTGCGCTCCTTGAGGGGGGGGACTGCTTCATATCTCTGCTGTTCCGTGCTGTGCTCTTGGTCCAGACCAAGTCTGAATGGGCGCAGGGGGTCCTGGGAGTAGGAAGACGCTCCTCCAAAGCAGATGGATGGCTCCTCCGTAATTGATAGCCTTAATTGTCTGGAGTGAGTGAAGTAACTTGCTCAGTCACACAGTAGGATTTGAATCCAGTGTCCAAGGCTGATCTTTTGCCTCTACCTGACCCTTGACATACCCATATACAGTAGGTGCTTAATAAATGTTTGGGGCTTTCCTCAAGGCTCAGGCCTGCTTCCCATGCAAGGCATTTCCTGACACTCCCCCACTCCCCCAGTCACTAGTGCTCCCTCTCCCAACTCCCTTGTATATATTTTGTGTTGGCTTCTCTGGGTGCTCACGGTGTTTCTCTCCCATAGAATATAAGCTACCTGAAGGGAGAGACCTTTTCCCTTTTGCCTTTCTGTCCCTTGTACTGAGCACAGGGGCTGCCATATTGTAGATTCCTATTAAGTGCTTGCTGGCTGATGGGGCCTTCATGGGGACCACCCTAATGGACAGGTCACTGGGAAAGGAGGCAGTGGGATCCAGAGTGGGGTCCAAGGGGTCTAGGGCCCAGGTATTTATACGAGAAGTGGGCAGAACTGGGCGGAGTCGGGGTGGGGGAAGTGTCCGCAGTCTCCGAGTAGGTATTACTCATTGTGGTCCTTTGCTCGTATTCTCTGTATCACTGCCACTGTTTGAGTTCATAGGGGCTGAGTCATGGCCCAAGGAAGGTCTTCTTGGGAAGCTGGGAAGCCTGATGTAGGGAGAGGATCCGGGGTGGGGCACAGGAGGGCTCTGAGATTGGGGGACAAGAAGGGAGAGGCAACTGAGGGCAAGGAGGCAAGACCCCTGGTCCAGGCTGGGGGGGGGGGGCAGAAAGCCAAGGCACACAGGTGGTTGTTAGCCACTAGAACTTCAAAGAAAGATTTATGCCCTAGAAGGAGAGGGATTACAGAGAGCCACTATGGAAGACAGCTGGCGGCCACCAGGTTTATGTCCACTCCCTTTCTCCATGCCTGGAAAGGGAGAAGTTTCCTCAAGACATCCTGCCGAGCTTGGTTCTGACATCTGAATAGCTCGGTTTCTTCGACAGGATTTCCCCTGGATCCCACTCAGATTCCTTCTGTCTGTACCAGTCCTCAGCCATCAAAATCCCAAATGCCACTAAAACCAGAGAGGCCAGGCCAAAGCGGATGATGTGGCTGAGCGTGGAATTGTCGCAATTTAAGTCTGGGGAGACCAAGGAATGCAAGGCAGTTAGAAAAGACTAGGGGCTGCTGGGAGCCCGGGACATCTGCTGTCTGCTGCACCTCCCTTGGAGGACCCACCAGCTGCCCAGGTGGCCCATCCCCGGCTGGGGCAGCCTCAGGGAGCTCCCCTAGCTCTGCCCTCTTGACCCAAGCAGAGCGCTTCTCCTCTCTCCTTCATGCAGCCTTCAAATGCTCACAGACAGCTATCATGTCTCTCCCCCCCACCTCAAAGCAGTCTTCTCTTCTCCATGTGAGTTAAATCCCCATTTAACATGAAACCTTTTGCCATCCTGGTTATTCTGGTGCCCAGATCTGAACCCAGTCTGACCAGGGCACCCCCCCAGGACCACCACCATTGTTTGGGACACTGTGACTACTTAACGCATCCCTAACATCGTCTTAGCCATCCTGCCACTGTCCTGACTCATTTTGAGCTTGTGGTCCATCAAAAAAACCCAGACTGAAAGATTCCCCCCACCCCCCAAAAGGAGCAAGCATCTGGAGACATTCTCCACCCCTCCTGACTTTTTAAACTGATGTGTTTACTTTGATCATGGGAGTATATATCATGGGCCACCTGGGTAGTTATATCTCATAAACATCTCGATTGGCTGGAGGGATAACTACTCCTGTTCTTGGCACTTTCTGGCTGTGTGTCTGTAGCAAGCCCAACAACCTCTCTGTTCCTCAGGCAACTCTGACATTGTAAGTCACCAGCTGCACGTCTGCACTGCCGGAATTTCCACCCTGTGAGTTCTCCACACCAGGGGAATGACAGGTCTGGATCCCCTTCCCTGTCCCAGCCACCCTATCTTCTTAGAGATTTCCATCATTTCCAGGGGTGGGGAACCTGCAGCCTCTAGGCCACATGTGGCCCTCTAGATCCTCAAGCGCGGCCCTTTGACCGAATCCGGACTTCACAGAACAAACCATTTTCCCGTCAAGACCTTTTTGGATTTTGTGCCTGTCATCCCAACCATTAGCCATCCCTCCACCTCTTGGGTCATCCATGAGCTTGAGAGAGAATACCTTCTAGCCAAGCCATTGATGAAAATGTTGGCACCAAGTGAGGATCACTGGGACACTCCGCCAGAGCCTGGAAGCCATCATGGACCCATTTCTGAACCCTTTTTGGGTCTAGTCAACAGTTCCTCCTGAGTCCATGTAGCTGCATGATCGTCCAGACTGCCCTTTCCCCACTTGCCCGCTGGAGACAACGAGCCAGCTAATCAGACACTTTCCTGATCTCCAGAGACACCAAGTCTAGGGCATCGCCCTAACAACCCTGTCCGAAAGGGAGATGAGCCGAGGCTGGCCCACCCTGTTGGCTCTCCCATCCTGGCCCTTAGTGACCAGCCCTCCCCTTTATAGCGTCTCACAAACCGTCCCTTTCAGAACACATTCTAGAACATTGCCGAATGTTCCAGTCCTTCCTTCCCACATCCCGCAAGGCTCTCCCTCTGGGTCTCATGAGCTTATAGCTGAGTGATTTATCGCTGCTCCCTCATTCTTTTTACGTCATCTGTCTCTCATATCACCTTCTGTTTTCTCTGCCAGGGCACCTAGAGAAAAACGAATGATGTGACCACCGAGAAGCTGGTGGCCATGACTGGTAGGGAGAGAGGAAGAGAAGTGGCCTTGGATGGCTACCTGTTGGTGGCCCCAACAGCCGTCACTGAGGCCGTTGTGGCTGGCTTTGTCCTAGTGCCACATTCCACGGGTCTGGTGGTGACTGTGGTGGGGGCAGACTCCAGTCCTGAGCTCCCTCCATCCCAGGATGCTGTCTTCTGTCCTCTCTGTCTCTTAGGGGCCTGTCTCTCCTCTCTTTCTCGTAGAATTGGCTCTGGGTCCCTGGAAGCCACTCTTGACCTGGAGGACTCAGCTTAGGAGCCAGGGACAGAATTGGGGAGGGGATGTCTCAGCCATCTCCCTGAGCCAGGAGGGGGTCCCTCTCCCTACCTCCTACCCCCAAGTTTAGACCCAGGAGCCACTGAGGGCAGCCAGAGTGTCCATTCATTCCACACTCTCTGTCTCTGGTACCATCAAGCCCTGTGGTGATCCCCAGTGCCCCTCTCCAATCACCTTCCACACAGCTGACAAATTAGTGTTCAGAGAATGAGGGTCTGAGTGCGTTCCTCCCCTGCTCAGGAATCTGCAGTGGATCCCTATTACCTTCAGGATTAACACAAGCCTGGCACTGAAAGTCAATGTTTAATGATAGGGCGGGTAGAGGGTACAGTGGATAGACCCTGGAGTCAGGAAGGCCTGAGTTCAAATACTGCCTTGGACATTTCTTAGTTACGTGACCCTAGACAAGTCATTTCACCTCTGTCTGCCTCAGTTTCCTCAACTGCAGAATGGAGATAATAATAGCATCTACCTCACAGGGTTATTGTGAGGACCAAATGAGATATTTGTGAAGCATTTCGCACAGTGCCAGGGCACGTAGCAGATGCTATATGAAGTTAACTGTTATCATTATTATTATTTGGGGCTGCAGGAAGAGAGGGTAGAGCTTCTAGCACTGGTGTCTGTGTGCTCTGCCCTTGTCAGACTGCAGCAGTTCTGGGCGCCGTGGTATGAGAATGACTTTGATAAGGTAGCGATTACCCTGAGGATGGCAGCTGGCCAGGGAAGGGGAAGGGTCTTGATGAGTGGTTGAAGAAGGTGAGGATAGCCAGGCTAGGTATCTTCATGTGCTTGAAGAATTGAGACAAGGAAGAAGGGTCAGAGCCAGGAGCAGGGGTGGGGAGATAGCCAAGCCAGGGCAATTGGGGGCACCCGTGGAACAGAGGAAAGAGCTCTGGGCCTGGAGTCAGGAGATCCTGAGTTCAAATCAGACCTCGGATGCTTACTAGCTGTGGGGCCCCGGACATGCCACTTCACCTCTGTCTGCCTCGCTTTCCCCATCTGTAAAATCATCGTGGCACCTATCTCCCAGAGTAGTAGTGAGGACCAAATGAGATAACTGCCAAGTGCCTAGCACAGTGCCTGGCACATAGTAGGTGCTCAATAAATGCTTTCCCTTCGTTGTCAAGGAAACCTTCTTCATGATGAAACAGCCACACTGGAAGGGGCTGTCTTGGGGCACAGAGAGTGCATTCCTCTTCACTTAGGGTCTCCAGGCAGGGTCTGGATGTCCACTTCCCAGGTCTGGGGCTTAGACCCTGCCCAGGCTGGGTTCACCTGAGGTCCCTGCAGCACCGACGTTCTCTGATTCTGGGGTCTTAAGAATTTAATTCAACCAACTTTTTTTAAGATTTATTTTTCCTGCAATTGCAAGTTCAAACTATTTTTAAATAATTTTTAAAAAGTTTTTGAGCTGTAAATTGTATCATTCCCTCTCTTCCGCCACCTCCCAACTCCCTGAGATGGTAAGCAATTTGGTATAATTTATACACATACAATCATCTAAAACATTCCATATTAGTCATTTTGTACAAGAAGACTAATAAAAAGAATGAAAGAAAGAAAGTGAAAAATTAGTCCTTTGGGATTGCCTTGGCTCATTGTATTGCTGAGAACAGCTAAGTCATTCACAATTCTTAAACGTACAATGTTGCTGTTACTGCATACAGCGTTCTCCTGGTTCTGCTCACTTCACTTTACATCAGTTCATGTAAATCCAGTTTTTTTCTGAAGTCATCCTGCTTGTCATTTCTCATAGCACAATAATATTCCATTCCAATCATATACCACAGCGTGTTCAGCCTTCCTCAATCGATGGGCATCTTCTCGATTTCCAATTCTTAGCCATCATAACAAGAGCTGCTATAAATGTTTTTGTACAAATAGGCCCTTTCCCCCTTTGTTTTAAGCCTTTGGGATGTAGACCTATGGTACTGCTGTGGTATTGTTGGATCATTATGCACAGTTTTGTAGCCATTTGGGTATAGTTCTAGATTGTTTTCCAGAATGGTTGGATCAGCTCACAACTCTACCGACAGTGCATTAGTGGCCCAGTTTTCCCACATCCCCTCCAACATTTATCATTCTCCTTTTCTGTCATATTAGCCAATCTGATAGGTATGAGATGGTACCACAGAGTTGTTGTAATGTGCGTTTCTCTGATCAGTAGTGATTTATTTTTTCCTGTGCCTATAGATAGCTTTGATTTCATCTGAAAACAGCCTATTCATATCCTTTGACCATTTATCAATTGGGGAATGACTTCTATTTTTATAAATTAGACTCAATTCTCTATATATTTGAGAAATGAGGCCTTTATCAGAGATAATTGTTGCAAAAAATTTTTCCCTCAGTTTTCTGCTTTCCTTTTAAATTTTGATTGCAATGGTTTCATTTGTGCAAAAACTCTAATTTTACACAATCAAAATGATCTATTTTACATTTTGCAATGCTCTCTCTATTTTCTTTGGCCCTAAATTCTTCTCTTATCCATAGATCTGACCAATAAACTATTCCATGCTCTCCTAATTTTCTTATGGTGTCACTCTATGTATAAATCATGTACCCATTTGGACCTTATGATGTGAGATATTGGTCTATATATAATTTCTGCCATACTATTTTCCAGTTTTCCCAGGAATTTTTTTTTTTGTTAAATAATGATTTTTGTTCCAAAAGCTTGGATCTTTGGGATTATCATATACTAGATTACTATGGTCGTTTACTATAATGTAATGTGTGCCTAATCTACTCCACTGATGCATCACTCTATTTCTTAGCCAGTACCAGATTGTTTCAATAATTACCACTTTATAATGCAATTTGAGATCTGGTTTGGCCAGACCACCTTCCTTCACGTTTTTTTTTTCCATTGATTCTCTTGATATCCTTGACTTTATTCTTTTTTTTTTTTCCCCAGGCAATTGGGGTTAAGTGACTTGCCCAGGGTCACACAGCTAGTGAGTGTCAAGTGTTTGGTCTGAGGTCGGATTTAAATTCAGGTCCTCCTGACTTCAGGTCCAGTGCTCTTATCCACTGCGCCACCTAGCGGCCCCACTTTAATTCTTCCAGATGAATTTTTCAATCAACATTTATTAATCGCTGACTGTGAGCGGGGACTGTGCTAGGCACTGGGAAATGAAAAAAACAAAAACAAAAACAAACCCAAATCACTCCTGCCCTCCAGGGGTTTACATTCTTCCAGGACTGTTGGGTGGGGATTAAGGGACAGTAACTGAGCTGGTAAATGCAAAGTAATTTCAGGAGAGACAGAGCTCTCATACCCACAGGTGGGGGGGGCGCATGGCTACCTTGCAGTGGCTGAAGGCTCTCCGGGGGAATTAGGGGCTCCAGGTGTAAATGCCTTCTAGGCCAGGGAGTGGCACCACCTGGACCTCAGAACAGGGCTGGGAGAGAGTCTGTCGGTCTGGAGCACAGAATGGTGAAGGGTGATGAGTCTGGAAAGTCAACAGCTTAGACTGTCTCACAGCAAAGTCATCAGGTCGATTCTGTAAGTAGCATTATGCCCATTTTGCAGATGAACCCAAGGCCCAGAAGAGAGACTGACTTGTTTCAGGGCTGTCCAGAGAGGATGTATCAACCCTGGGATTTGAACTTGGTGGTTCACTCTGTCTGTTACACCATGCTACCTTCCACAAACAGCCATATTCTGTCACAGTAAAGCCACAGAATCCCAGCAGGCCATCTCCATGGGCCCCTTCCTCACTCACTTCCTCCCTTAAAAATCCACCAAAAGTGTCTGCTCCCCAGAGCCCAGAGATGCTCAGACTGAGCCTGAGGGCTGCTGCGGGCCACCACGGCTGATAGTCACCGGGTGCCTGGGCTGCCCTGGCCGCCTCGCTGAGCACATGGTCCAGAGGGCGGGTCCTGGCATCTGCCACTCAGGGCAGGTATACCAGGCCCTAACCCTCATGAACGAAGCATTGAATAGGTGCTTGCTGGACAGGCAGTGAGCTGCTGGTAGAGAGGGGAAGGGGTGCTGCTGCCCGTTCTCTGCCTGGGCAGCCTCGCCCTAGGGCCCCCTCTGTTCTCTTCTGATTTGTTTCTCAGATCTGACTTCTCCTTTTTGCCCTAAGCCATCCTCAGGAAAGGTGACCTACCCCTCTGCCTGCTCCCTCTCCCCCTGCCATCCCCCTTCTCAGGACAGGGAGGGCTGGAGAGCCTCCGTGAAAGGGTGTTGGAGCCTGGAGTACCCCTTCTCTGGACCCCAAAGCCCCTCCTATGTCCTGCTCTGGGAAGCACCCACCCACCAGCCCTCCTGTGCCCTAATCTTGTGGCCCAGAATGGGCCCTGGCATGAGGGCCTCATGACAATCAGAAACCACCCACATCCCTCTTCCTAGCCTCTGTCCCGGGCCCAGATGAGAGGTTCAGGGCCAGGGCCAGGGCCAGGGCCTCCTCAGGTTCTCCCTCCTCCCTCCAGCTCAGCCCTGAGACACATCCAGACCAGCCCCCTGGGAGGTGGCTGTAGGGTGAAGGTGGGCCTTTGTTCTGTCCTCAGCTGGGTACAGGAAGCCTGCAGGGCCCAGCACCAGTGGGGGCAGGGACTGCCGTCTCAGCCTCTCTCCCATGCCCCCTGTCTTGGGACCCCCTGTGTCAAGCCCACAATCTCAGACAAGTGACCACAAGAGCCTTCCTTTTCTCCAGCTTCTCCTGCCCAAGGCCCTGTCCCAGCTTGGGTTGGGGGAGCCACACTAGGCCATGATCCCAGCCCCCTTTCTCTTCCTGAACCTTTCCTTGAAATGCCTGGAAAACTTTCAGATCCCATAGACATCTTGGCATGACCAAGGGGGCAGGATAGGCCTGGGCCCATAGCAGCCAGGGAGAAACTCAGCAAGGAGACATCCACACCAGGTCTCACCACCAAGGATTAGTGAGATAGGGGGCCTCCAGGGTCCTCAGCTCCAGGCAGAAGGCCAATGGCAAAGATGTGTATGTGTGTGTGTGTGTGTGTGTGTGTGTGTGTGTGTGTGTGTGTGTATGATGTTCAAAGCTGGAAATGAAAAGAATCGGTTTGGGGTGAGCGCAGGGCCTTGGCCGCACTACCTGGCCTTTAGAGAGCATAGTGGCAGTCTCAATAAGTCCCCTCCATCCTCCCAGATCTAGAAAGGGATCCTCTGAAAATTCCTAGAATCTATGGCCTAGAAGGACCCCAGACAATCGTCATCCAGCTCTTAGCCCTGAACTGGTCTCCTTTCACCCCAAAGACTGTGATCCCCTTGTGATTTAGATCATGTGATCATGGACGTAGAGATGGAAAGGACCCCAGGAGTCATGGACTCCAATCTCATCATTCAACAGGACAGGAAACTGAGGCTGTCAGAGGTGAAAGGTCAACAACTTTTGTAAGGGGCAGAGCCAAGGTTCTAACCCAGATCTGCTGACTCAGGACGATGTTCCACGCAGAAGTCCTTGAGTGTCCCCACAGAAGATGAATGGAATCCCAGCGTCCCATAGACCAGTCAGGGATGCCCACTACTGTCCCAATGAAGAAAATGGAAAAAGCTTTACTCAAGAGCACACGGGGAGTGGGGGACCACTCTCATGCTTTCTAACTCCAGTCTTCCCCTGATGGAGACACCCTTCAAGGTCATTGTTGTTGATTGGATTTGTGGGCAGAGTCAGCCCCAGGGGTCCTTCCTGGGACAGGAGGAGTCTTGGCCCAGGGGCAGGTACCTCTTTCTAGGAATGGGGCCAGGGTTCAGGTCAAGGAGAAGTGACCCCTAGGAGGGAGGGGAGCACCTCTGGCTTGGTATAAGGTAGGGTTCTTACATCTTGATCAAAAATAATTTTATGAAGGGAACTAATGAAAAGAAATGCTAGGGAAGGTGGCCTAGCCATTCCATATCTCAAATTGTATTATAAAGCAGCAATCATCAAAACTACTTTGTACTGGCTAAGAAATAGAGGGGTGGATCAGTGGAATAGGTTAGGTATGCAAGATACAGTAGTCAACGACTATAGTAATATATTATTTGAGAAACCCAAAGACCCCAGCTTCTGGGATAAGAACCTACTCTTTGAAAAAAAACTGTTGGGAAAATTGGAAAAGAGCATGGCAAGAACTAGGCATAGACCAAAATCTCACATCATATACCAAAATAAAGTCAAAATGAGTTCATGATTTAGATATAAAGGCTGATACCATAAGCAAACTGGGAGAGCAAGGAACAGTTTACCTGTCAGATCTATGGAGAACAGAAGAATTCATGACTAAACAGGAGATAGCGAACATAATGAAATGCAAAATGGATAATTTTGATTATGTTAAATTGAAAAGTTTTTGCACAAACAAAGCCAATGCAACCAAGATTAGGAGGGAAGTAGAAAACTGGGAAAGAATTTTTACAACCAGTGTCTCTGATAAGGGCCTCATTTCTAAAATATATAGAGAATTAAGTCAAATTTATAAAAATATAAGTCATTACCCAGTTGATAAATGGTCAAAAGACATGAACAGGCAGTTCTCAGATAGAGAAATTAAAGCCATCTACAGGCATATGAAAAAAATGCTCTAAATCACTATTGATTAGAGAAATGCAAATCAAAACAACTCTGAGGTACCACATCACACCTATCAGATTGGCCAACATGATAAAACAGGAAAATGATGAATGTTGGAGAAGATGTGGGAAAATTGAAACACTAATGCATTGTTGGTGGAGTTGTGAACTGATCCCAATATTCTGGAGAGCAATTTGGAACTATACCCAAAGGGTTATAAAAATGTGCATACCCCTTGACCCAGCAATAGCACTTCTAGGGCTGTATCCCAAAGAGATCCTAGAAATGGGAAAAGGACCCATATGTACAAAAATATTTATAGCAACTCTTTTTGTGGTGGCAAAGAATTGGAAATTGAAGGAAGGCCCATTAATTGGGGAATGGCTGAACAAGTTGTTGTAAATGAATGTGATGGAATACTATTGTGCTATAAGAAATGATGAACAAGTGGACTTCAGAAAAACCTGGAAAGACTTGTTTGGACTGATGCTGAGTGAGGTGAGCAGAACCAGGAGAACATTGTACATAACAACAGCCACAGTATGCGATGATTGACTTTGATAGGCTTAACCCTTCTCAGCAATGCAAGGATCTTAGACATCTCCAAAAGTCTTATGATGGAAAATGCTATCCACACCCAAAGAAAGAACTAGAGAGTTTGAATGTAGATCAAAGCATACTATTTGCTATTTTTTCTTCTGTTTTGTTTTGTTTCCTCTTTCTGGTGGTTCCTCCTATTGGTTCTAATTCTTCCTTACAACATCACTAATTTGAAAATATGTTTAATAGGAATGTATATGTATAGCCTATATCAGATTGTGCTCCATCTTGGGGAGGGAGGTGGGGAGGGAGGTGGAGAAAAACTTAAAACTCAAAAGCTTATGAAAGTGAATGTTGAAAACTAAAAATAAATTAATAAAAAAAACACACTTAGCTTTTGTTACGTGTCCAAAAAAATCCAAAAACACAATCTCTTCAATGTGATGCCATACACGTGCTAAGAATTTGCTAATCACTAATTAAAGAATCGCTATTACTGTACTCAGCTAGGTGGGGTAGTAGGTAGGGCCCAGAGTCTCAATTTTGGTCTATTGATTTAGAGCATTTTTTTCATATGCCTGTAGATGGCTTTAATTTCTTTATCTGAGAACTGCCTGTTCATGTCTTTTGACCATTTATCAACTGGGTAAGAACCTAGTCTTTGAAAAAAAACTGTTGGGAAAATTGGAAAAGAGCATGGCAAGAACTAGGCATAGACCAAAATCTCACATCATATACCAAAATAAAGTCAGAATGAATTCATGATTTAGATATAAAGGCTGATACCATAAGCAAACTGGGAGAGCAAGGAACAGTTTACCTGTCAGATCTATGGAGAACAGAAGAATTCATGGCCTGAGACTTACTGGTTGTGTGACCCTGACCAAGACACTTAACTTCTGTTTGCCTCAGTTTCCTCATCTGTAAAATGAGGATAATAAGAGCACCTCCCTCCCAGGGTTGTTGTGAGGACCAAATGAGATAAATAATTGTAAAGCACTCAGCACAGTTCCTGGCATAGAGTAAGCATAATATTAATGTTAGCTATTACTACTATTACTACTCCAAACTTCTTTAGGGAGTATATTTCAATCATGATATATTATATTCTAATCATTGTTCCCTCTGACCTCAAGTGGCTCATTACCCATGCCTGGGTATATTTGAGCTTTCAAGTGATGTTGAAAACAACATAATTATTTATCTTAAATTGATAATGTGACATAAAACAGCCCAAATGCTAAATAGAGTATGTCAAAGTGGTGCCCTTCGTTCATCATAATTTTAAAATTTGACGGGGAAAATGCCACCCAAAAAACAAATAAGCTGACTTTTCTTTGAAACAAAATTCTTATGTATAAAAAAACCCAAAAGAATGTTAAAGGTGCTAATGATTAATTAATACGCTGTCTCCCCTCATTTTCCCACCTTAAATGCATACTTGTGTATAATTTCCATAATGATCTCCTATGGCAGATGCTTTTATTTTAATGATTAGCCATAAGATTGAAGGATGGCAGAGATGAACAGAGAGGATACTTGTTCTTCATCAGACAGTATGCATCCCACTACTCCTGAAGTTCTAGAAATGCACTTTTCTTTCAATTGTCTGGCTCTTCGTAGTATATGAAGGATGAAATGACTAAAGAAACAAAAGTTCAAGACATGAAAGTGAATGTTTTCATTACCTGTTAAAGATCGCAATTAGACACAAATGATGCTGTCTCCAAATAAAAATCTATCAAACATTCTTAATGAATGACTATGCTATTGTTTGCCTAGGTTTCGCATGTAAATATTAGTTAGAAATAGTAGCTAGTAGACATGGAAAGATGAAAGAGCAACAAGCAGAGGTGACGGAGAGAGCAGTCTCCGAGGGAGACAGGATGGAATGAGATTGCTTGTGCACATAGAGGAGGTAGCTTGGCAAGGAGAAGGGCCACTTCATCATCTGAGAAAGGGGTGAATGTGGATATGGTGGCAGAAGGCATCTGAGTGCTGAGGAGTTGATGTGACATGAAGCTCTCAGAAAATGTCTTCAACTTGTCAAATGACGTATGAGGCAAGTATCTCAGCTGAGAGGCTGCGGGAAGGAGGAAGCAATGGGAGGTGTGAGGAGGGATGAGAAGGCTTAGAAAAACCACTGTAGTAAGCAGGCTAGTGAGTCAATCGAGGGTGTAAAAGACTTGCCTAGCAGCAGTGGGTGCCCAGTTGAGAACTCTCTGTGTCGTCTTCAAGCTGTGGACTGTCTATCTCCTTCTTCCTGGGAGGGGGTGTGTGGTGGGAAGCAGATTAGAGTCTTGTCTCAGGGGGGTTTTCTTCCGACAAGATGGCGTCTGGGCCAGAGAATGAGGGAAGAGGCGGATAAGCTCTTCCACCTCTCCTCCTCCCGGTCCTCCTGCCTCTCATTTGTCTTAGCACAGACTGGGCAACTGGGGAAGGAGGACTTGGGAGCCTGGGCCAGACTGATGGGGGGATCTGGGAGGAGGGGAGGGAGGGAGGATTGCCTGGACTTTTCCCGGGACACTTCCCAAATGGGGTCACAGAGAATCAGAAATGATCGACCAAAAGGATGAAGCAACGACTCCTTCCCCAACTCTACACTCTCCCCTTAAACTCCCCTCGGCCGTCCACCCTCCCCCACCTGCTCCTGGCTGAGTGGAGTGTGGTGGCCTGTGTGTCCCTGGGCCTCCTTCTTGCACCTGACTGCCCTCCCCCTCTCCACATAACCCCACCCTCCTCAACTGGAGATCACAAGGAAGAAGAAGCCGCTACTTCCCTTTCTTAACAAGGCTGAGGATTGGGAAACATTGCAGGATCCTCTGCCTGACCTTCTCTCCAGAGCTGGGGCCACCATGGGCCCCGCAGGCACCGCCCTGCTGTGCTTGGGTGAGTCCTGGGGAGGGAAATCCAAGAGGGCTCCAGGGACGGGGGCTCCTGCAGCTTTTACAGTGGTCTTGTAGACCATTGTGACCATTCCCCAGTCCATACATGCTGTTCACAAAGGGAGAAACCGAGGCTCGGGGGGGAACTGATTTTCTGGAGGTCCCAGTGGGTGGGAAGCAGGATCCAGGTCTCCTGAAACCCACCTAGCCCCTCTCAGTCCAGTCTCTAGGTCCAGGCTCTGGCTTCCTTTTTGTTTCATCTCTAGGGCTGGGTAGGAAGGAAGTGGGGAGCCAGGTGTAATGGGGGTCTTCTCCAACAGGATTGTGCATGGGCCAAGGGATCAAGGCACAGGCAGGTGAGCCCCTTCCCCCACCCTAAGCCCTTCTGCACCTGATCCCCATTTGGCACAGACTGGGTGGCTGGGGAGGGAGGACTTGGGAGCCTTGCTGAGGCTAATGGGGGTGCCTGTGGGAGGAGAGACTGGGGATGGGGAGGGAGGACCCCCTAGACCTCTGGGCTCTGATTCTCTTCCAGAGACATTCCTCAGACCCACCCTCAAGGCTGACTCAGGCCCTCTGATCCCCAAGGGGACACCTGTCATCCTCAGGTGCAAGGGACATCCTGGGGCTACTTGGTATTATCTGATGATGGGAGAAACTCAGTCCCAGGGTGCAGTTGGAGCCGGCATGGAGGCTAATTTCCTCATCCCCTCCATGACAAAGGACACTGCAGGGAGTTACCACTGCCTCTATAAGACCCAGTCTGGCATCTCAGAGCCCAGTGAGCCCCTGGAGCTGGTGATGACAGGTGAGGCAGGACCCCCTAGCACCTGGCTCTACCCCTCAGTCAGGGCAGAGTCTGTGTCCCCAGCAGATTCCTCACCCCTCCCCTAATCTTCTGCTCCTTGCCCTCTACCCTCAAGTCTAGCCTGGGCTTAGGAGTTATGATGGCAGAACCTCTCTGTGAAGGTGCCTACACTGTATATGTGTGTGTGTGTGTGTGTGTGTGTGTGTGTGTATGTGTGTGTGTGTACTGGGGGAGAAGGGAGAGAGAGCTGCACAGATTTGGGGGGAGCACTCCAACCAGTAGAGGGGGTCAGTTATCCATGGTTATGGGGGAGGAGAAGACTGGGGAGAAGATCCCTGGAGCTGACTGGGCAGGAGGATGCTGAGGACCGCTGGAGCCTGCCAGGGGAGGAAGGCTCTGCCCCAG
This sequence comes from Vombatus ursinus, assembly GCF_900497805.2. Lineage (NCBI taxonomy): Eukaryota > Metazoa > Chordata > Mammalia > Diprotodontia > Vombatidae > Vombatus > Vombatus ursinus. The sequence goes on from NW_020953976.1 coordinate 732,636, forward strand.
GCCCATGCACTGGGGCATCACAGCCCTCTCCTGTCCTCTTTCTCTGCTTGCTCTGTCCCGCGTCTTCTGCCCCACTCCCCTTCTTTTGCCTCCTCCTTGCCCCCATCTGGGGCTGGTCCCTCTTGGGTGGGGGGTCATATCCAATCTTGGTGCCTCATCTCTGTTCTCAGGACACAGGGTAGAGCTGAGGGGAGAAAGGATCTTAGCCTGGGCTCGCCGGAGGTATGGAAGGGAGAATGAAGATGTTTTCCAGTCCACAACCATCCCCTGGGATGAGGAAAGGAGAGGAGGATGGACCCAGGCTGAGGAGGGGCAGCTCCATCATCACTGCCATGTCTTTTTCCCCCAGGCTTCTATGACAAACCCTCCCTGTTAGTACTGTCCATCCAGAAAGTGGTTGAGGGACAGAGAGTGATTCTCTCATGTCATTCGGAGCAACTATTTGATCGGTTCACCTTCTACGAGGAGAAAGGGGTCAATACCTCTCGGCTCCAGAAAGTATTGTTCGGGACAAACATAACCAGTGCTTCTATGACCACTACTAAGGAAGGGACCTACCGATGCTACAGTTTTCACAGTCGGTATCCCTACCTGTGGTCGGCCTCTAGTGATCCCGTGGAGGTCAGGGTCTCAGGTGAGGAATTCCCCACCTGGACCCCTTCCTCCCCACCAACCCTCAAGAGACTCCACTGCTCCTTGGGCCCTACAAGACAGGGACTGGGGTTGGGGTGGGTCTAACTTTAGAACTTCCCAAGATCTCTGATATGGGGGACAAAAGATAGGATGGGGAGTCTCACATCTTCAGAAAGGGAGAGCTCCCAGGGCCCTGCTGGGAGTGGTGGAGGTAGGGTGGGCAGGGGCTGGCCTGGGGTCTGAGGTTTCTGTGGATGTTGAAATCTGGGCTCACGTTTAATGTCACTTTATTGCCCCTGTCTCTCTTACAATGACAGCCTCCCCCTCCCCCCCAGATGCTACCCCCCAAGATTACACCGTGAGCAATCTCATCTGCCTCAGCCTGGCTGGGCTGGTCCTCATCATTCTGGGGGTCCTGTTGGTAGAGGCCTGGTACAGCTGGAGGGCGCTCCTTGCCTGAGAAACCAGGAGGGCAGAGCTGGAGTCTGGTGAACAGGTGGACCCTCAAGTCACGGAGTCTCTGAAGGATGGTTCTGCAGAGTCTAGAGAGAGAACGGGGAAGGACCTCAGTTCTATTTGCCCTGGTCCCTGACCCGGCTTCTCTTCCCTATGGCTGATAATGCCTAGCCCTCCCTCCCCCCTGCCTCAACCTTCCTCTTCTTTCTCCTTTCCCTTTCCCCCTTCTTCCCCACCCCTCCTTCTCCTTCTCCTTCTCCTTCTCCTTCTCCTTCTCCTTCTCCTTCTCCTCCTTTTCTTTCTTCTTCTTCTTCTTCTTCTTCTTCTTCTTCTTCTTCTTCTTCTTTTTCTTCTTCTTCTCCTTCTCCTCCTCCTCCTCCTTCTATGTGGGAGTGCTATGTGGTGATGGGTAGGGAAAGTGATTCTCAAAAAAGAGAAGGAAACATAAATGAAGAAACGAAAATCCAAGATAGTTTTGTTATCATAGTGTTAAATTTAATTCAGTTAATAAAACTAAACAATATAGAGTGTCTCAAAAGTTTTAATACAGTTTTAAGCTTCAATAACCTCAGAAATATAAATGCTGTAAACTTACCAAAATATTTAGAATTTTAATTACTTTATTTCTTTTACATCATGTGATTTTGTGAATTTTGAAAACCATTTTAAATTTAAGTTTAATTTTCTTCATGACACTATTTCAGACCAATGGGTCAGTAGAGAAAGTCTTCCCCTTTGATCCCCTTCATCTCTGGATCTATCTCCTTTAGACGTTTTGCCATGGGGTCATGTATGCATAAACCCAGTTCATTGAATGATCTTGAGGCTAGGATGACATGTGCAATCCTTTCAGTCACTGAGCAGCGGTTGATGAACATTTTTGCAAAGTTCAAAAATTGATTGTAAAGATGTGCAGCACAAACCTGTCCCCTTGCTACCTTTCTAATCTTCTTGCATATTTCTCCCCATGACTCTGTTATCCAGTGACACTGGCCTTGTTGGTGTTTCTCACACAAGATACTTCATCTTTTGACAGTATCTTTTCATTGGCTGTCCCACATGAATGGAATGTTCTGCCTTGTCTCTGTCCCTGGCTTCTCTGATTTCCTTTAAGTCTCAGCTAGAATCTGATGTTTTGGGAGAAGTGTTTCCCATTCCCTCCTTAATACCTTCCCTCTGAGATTATCTCCCTTTTATCTTTCCAGCTAGATAATGCAATGAATGGAGCATTGGAGTCTGGAAGAGCTCAGATCTGGTTTCATACATTTACTAGCTTTTTGACCCTGGGTAAATCATTTGTCCTCTGCCTGCCTCACTTTCCTCAACTGTAAAAGGGGGATAATAATAACACCTACCACCCAGGGTTATTGTCAGAATCAAATGAGATAATCTTTGTAAAGTTCTTAGCATGGTGCCTGGCACAGAGTAGGCACTCAACAAATCCTTCTTTCCTTCCTTCCTCCTGTCACCTCCCCTTCTTCCTTCCTTCCTTCCTTCCTTCCTTCCTCCTGTCCCCTCCCCTTCTTCCTTCCTTCCTTCCTTCCTTCCTTCCTTCCTTCCTTCCTTCCTTTCCTCCTTCCTTCCTTCCCTCCCCTCCTTCATTCCTTTTTTCCTTCTTCCCTTCCCTCCCTACTTCCCTCTCCTCCTTCTTTCCTTTCCTTCTTCCTTCCTCTCTCTCCGGGCTGTACTCCTAACTCTCCTGGTCTTTCTTTACAATGCTCCAGAAACCTCTTCCTCCTGAAAGCTCACTCCAGCCCTGGACTTCACATATGGGAAGTACCCTCCGTCTCTGCAGCCTCTCTCTCTGATTATCTGGTCCTTTCATAACCTCCCTTTTAGATAGGAGGCCCAGGCCAGTCTTCATTCCTTTCCAGGCTATACTCCTGACTGTCCCATTCTTTCTCTACCATGCTCCAGTTCTGGAGAGCAGGGAATGTCTTTCTGCTTGTATATGTATTCTCAGCAACTAATATAATGCCTGGCACATATTAAGTGCCCAAAAAAATCCTGGTTGACTTGAACTGACTTCATCCTTTTTATTTTTCCTTTGTACATACTAGCATTCATGTTGTCTCCCCCATTGGTTTGGGAATCCCTTGAGGTCAGGCATTATTTTTGCTTTTTTTTTATCCCTAGCACTTAATGTGCTTGGCATTTAGTAAGGACTTCATAAATGTTTGTTGAATTGATTTGATTTGACTTGATACCACAGACATGACCAGTCCTGGAAGTAAGACCCATCAACAACATAGAGGTCTCAAGCTTAGCCACAGCACAAAAGAAGGCCAGGGGAAGAGATACACACACACACACACACACACACACACACACACACACACACACACA
>NW_020953976.1:736080-740370 GCF_900497805.2 Vombatus ursinus
ACACACACACACACACACACACACACACACACACACACACACACACAGTCCATAGATAACTTACCAGGGATTGGTATCCTAGGTGAGACACACAAGAACACTGCTTACATATCTAGGAAGCCTTCTGAGTCTGATGAAAATGCAGGCACACACTTCACTAACACTAGTCAATTCCTGAGGGTTCAGTCACCTCCCAAAGGCACAACAAGTGCTAGGGTCCATACACTAGTGGTTTCAGGGGTGGGCTATCACTGCCAACAGAAGTACCTTTCTTCTTCCTTGGTAAATTCTCCACCACATTTCATGGGGAAGACCAGGCTGGTTGCCCAATATACTTCAACATCTAGCAGCCTGTTTGTTAGCACTTCATGAAAGCTGATGGCCAACCTATTGCTTCTGTCCATGGTGCTGGTAGTTCTGTTATTTGGAGCCTAGTAGGAACACATCTAGTCACTTTTTCACAATACTCCTTCAAGACACAGCAAATCAGATTCACAGAATCTCAGAGTTGTGAGGGGCATCAGAGGCTTCTGGGCAATCTGTATCAGAATAACTCACATCATCAACTGCCATTTTTATCAGACTGTCCCCACAGATATCTCAAATTAAACATGCTCAAGATAAAACTCATTGATTTAAATAAGAAGGAAGTGAAGAAGATAAATAGAATTTTAGAGAAGCTAGATATGATAGATATCTAGAGAGAACTGAATGGGAATAGAAAGGAATATACCTTTTTTCTCAATGGTACATGGTACCTTTACAAAAAATAACCACGTATTAGGGCATAAAAATTTTATAGTTGAATACAAAAGAGCAGAAATATTAAATGTATCCTTTTCGGATCATGATGCAATGAAAATTAAATGTAACAAGAGACTACGGAAACACATTACAATTAATTGGAGGCTAACTTAATCTTAAAGAATGAGTGGGTTAAAGAACAAATCATATAAATAACAAATAATTTTATTAAAAAGAATGATAACAATGAGACAACATACCAAAACCTATGGGATGCAGCAAAGCAGTAATCACAGGAAAATTTATATCTCTAAATGCTTACATCATTAAAATAGACAAAGAAAAAAAACCTAGAAAAAAAAAACAAATGAAAAATTTCCAATTAGACACCAAATTGGAAATCCTAAAAAACTGAAGGTGAAATTAATAAAATTAAATGTGAGAAAACCATTGATTAATAAATAAAACTAGAAGTTGATTTTATAAAAAAATAAAATGGATAAACTATTGATTAATATGATTAAAAAAAGAGAGAGAAGAAAAAAATCACTAGTATAAAAAATAAAAGAGTGAATATACCACTAATAAAGATGAAATCAAAGCAATTATTAGGAGTTCTTTTGCCCAATTATATGCCAATCAATTGAACAATTTAAGTGAAATGGAAAGATACTTACAAAATATAAACTGCCTAGGTTAACAGAAGAGGAAATAGAATATGTAAATAAACCCATTTTAGAAAAAGAAATTGAACAGGTCATAAATGACCTTCCTAAGAAAAAAGCATAAGGAGCAGATGGATTTCCAAGTGAATTCTACCAAACATTTAATTATGTTCTTTTATTATTATAGATTTACAATATTAAATAAATCATTTGGAGTAATAGGCAAAGAAGGAGACCTACCAAATTCCTTTTATGAAACAAATATGGTGCTGATATCTAAACCAGGAAGAATAAAAACATAGAAAGAAAATTATAGACCAATTTCACTAACAAATACGGATGCAAAAATCCTAAATAACATGCTAGTTAGGAGACTACAACAATATATCACAGAGATTATGCATAGTGACCAAGTGGGATTTATACCAGGAATGTGGGAATGGTTTAACACAAGGAAAACTATTAACGTAATTGATTATATCAATAACAAAAGTAACAAAAGTCATTGATTATGTCAATAGATGGAGAAAAAGCTTTTGACAAAATACAACACTCATTCCTATTAAAACACTTGAAAACATAGATATGAACGAATTTTTTCTTAAGATGACAAGAAACATCTACCTAAAACCACAAACAAGCATTATTTGTAATGGGGATAAGCTAGAAGCCTACCCAGTAAGATCAGGAGTGAAACAAGGATGCCCATTATCACCAATATGATTCAGTATTGTACTAGAAATGCTGGCAGTAGTAATAAGAGAAGAAAAAGAAATTAAAGGAATCAGAATGGGCAATGAGGTAATAAAACTATTTTTTTTGCTGACAATATGATGATATATTTGGAAAATCTCAAGAGATTCAGCTAAAAAGTTAGTTGAACCAGTAATTTTAGCAAAGTATCAGGATATAATGTAAACTCACATAAATCATCAGCATTCCTACATATCACCAACAAAACCCTGCAAGAAGAGATAGTAAGAGATTCCTCATTTAAAATGACTGTAGACAGCATAAAATACCTGAGAATATATCTGCCAGTGCAAACCCAGGAACTACACGAACCTAATGATAAAACACTTTTTATACAAATAAAGTCAGAATTAAATAATTGGAGAAATATTAACTGTTCATGAAGAGACAGAGCCAATATAGTCAAAATGACAATTCTGCCAAAACTAATCCATTTATACAATGCCATCCCAAATAAATTACCAAAAAATTATTTTATTGAGCTAGAAAAAACAATAACAAAATTGATTTGGAAGAACAAAAGGTCAATAACATCAAAGAAATTAATGAAAAACGTAAAAGAAAGAGTTTTTGCAGTGCCAGATCTTAAACTATATTATAAGACAGTAATTATCAAAACTATCTGGTATTGGTTAGGAAATAGGAAGGTGGATAAGTGGAACAGGGTAAATATATAATATACAGTAATAATGATGATAGTAACTCTGTGTTTGACAAATGTAAAGATTTGAGCTTGTGGGATAAGAATTCACTATTTGGTAAAATTGGTGGGAAAACCAGAAATAGTCTGGCAGAAATTGGGTATAGACCAATATCTTGCACCATTTATCAAGATAAGGTCAAAATGGATGCATAACATAGATATAAAGGGAGATATCATAAGAAAATGAAAAGAACACAGAACATATTACTATTAGACTTATGGATAGGAGAAGAATTTATGAATGAACAAGAGTTAGGGAGCATTGTGAGACGTAAAATGGATCATTTTGATAACATTACATAAAGAAGGTTTTGTACAAATAAAACCAATGTAGCCAAGGGAAAGCAGAAAATGGAGGAAAAAATGTTATAGACAGTTTCTTGGATAAAGGTGTCATATCTCAAATATATAGAAAACTTTGCCAAATTTATAAGAATATGAGTCATTCCCCAATTGATAAATGGTCAAAGGACATGAACAGACAGTTTTTTGATGAAGAAATCAAAGGTATCAGGCTCTGATTCTTACAATCTAGTCAATAGCCCACAGATGCTCAGATTCCTTAAGAGTCTAGCTAATATGGCGAATCTTTAATAAACCTTGTTTTTGACTGCAAAAAAAAAAAAGAAATCAAAGCTATCTACAGTCATACAAAAAATGCTCTAAATCAATATTAGAAAAATGCAAATTAAAACAATTTTGAGATATCATCTCACACCTGTCAGACTGTCTCAAATGATGAAAAGGGAAAATGATAAATGTTGAAGGGGGTGTGGAAAAATTGGGACACTAAGGCATTGTTGTTGGAACTGTGAACTGATCCAGCTGTTTTGGAGAGCATTCTGGAATTATGCCCAAAGAGTTATAAAACTGTGTATACCCTTTGACCCAGCAATACCACTATTAGTTCTTTTTCTCAAGGTAAGCAGGAAAAAAGTTCTAAACTATGTTCTATACTATTTACAGCAGCTCTCTTAGTGGTGGCAAAGAACTGGGAAATTGAGGGGATGCCCATCAGTTGGGGATTGGCTGAACAAGATATGGTATACGATTGTGATGGAATACTACTGTGCTGTAAGAAATAATAAAGAGGTTGATTTTAGAAAAACATGGAAAGACTTGCATGAAATAATGAAGAACGAAATGAGCAGAGTCAAGAGAATGTTGTACATAGTAACAGCAGCATTATTCAAAAAATAACTATGAAGGACTAAGTTATTCTGAGTATTATAAATACACAAATCAAGTACAAAGGACTTACGAAGGAAGACACTATTCACCTGCAGAGAAAGAAATGATACACAGAAGTAGCACAGTATGGTTTACTTTCTATCTATTTATCTCTTTCTTTTTTTCTATCTATCTATCTACCTGTCTGTCTATCTATCTATCTATCTATCTATCTATCTATCTATCTATCTATCT
>NW_020953976.1:740380-759639 GCF_900497805.2 Vombatus ursinus
TCTATCTATCTATCTATCTATCTATCTATCTATCTATCTATCTATCTATCTATGTTAAATGGTGGCCTTTTTAGTGTGGGGTGGGCAGGAAGACAGGAAGACAGTTCAGAATTTAAAATGTAACAAAAATAAATAAAATTAAATTTTAAAAACTTATTAATCCCCTCCCCCAATCCACCCCTCTTACAAATTTCTTGATCACTGTTGATGGCATCCTCAAATCTTGCCTCTTATTTACTCCACACATCCAGGCAATTGCCCTGTATTAAAGATCCCACTCCTCTGGAGGCAAAGTGTCTCTGCTGCTTGGATAAGAATCCTTCCTGCAAAATATTCAACAAGTGGTCATTGAGCCTTCAACTGCAGTCCATCAGTCAGGAGGATCCCACTTTTACAAAGGTACAATTGGTAGACCTGGGCAGCAGATTGGATATGGGGGAATAAGAGAGAGTGAGGGATCCAGGATGACTCCTAGGTTGTGAGCCTGAGGGACTGGGAGGATGGGGGTGCCTCCAACATTAATTAGGAAGGTAGGAGCAGGGATGGAGGTTGGAAAAAGGCATAGTGGGAAAGCCAAGGAGTTCAATTCCAGACATGGTAAGTTTAAGGTGTCTGCTGGACATCCAGTTCAAGATGTCGAATAGGCAGCTGGAGACGAGAGACTAGAGGCCAGCAGAGGTTAGGGCAAGAAAGGTAGATCTGAGATGATTGTTAAATCCATGGGAATTGATGATGTCACCCAGTGAAGCAGAAGAGAAGAGGACTCAGGCCAGATCCCTGTGGGTCACCGAGGGTTAGGGGGCATGACCTGGAAGGACAAAGTGGTCTGAATAAGACAAAAGGGACCCTCTGAAACCAGTAGAAGGAGCCACAGTGAGGAGATCCTCTGTTTCCCATCTGTCCCCTTTCTAGTAGTCTGGCTTTGGAGAAAGTGATGGAGGGAGGAGAGGAAGAAGGCAGCATTTCCAAATGGCAGAGTCAGAAGGAATATTAGTGACCAGTTAGGCCGGCTGACATTTGGCAAAACATCTCTGGGCCAGTACCACCAGCAGGAGGCCAGCCAGGCTTGGCCCGAGGGTCCGGAGTGAGGGGGGCTCACCAGGTGGGAGATTCCATTTCAGGACAGCTCGAGCCCTTGGAAAGGTTTTCTTGACATCAAGCTCGAATCTGTTTTTTGAAACATCCCCCTAATTTTGGTTCTGTTTCTGCTCTTGAGGCCCAAACAGAATGAGGCTAATTCATCATGGGCCACCCTTCAAAAACCGAAAAGGTTTCAGTTCCTGGATCCCCGTCCCCCCAGCACAGCTGGGGCCAGTCAGTCCAGGACAGGGCTGGGCACCCCCCATCCTCACCTCCCTGCCTTGTCTTAGTGACTCTGGGGAATAGAGGAGAATCTGAGCCGGTGGTCTGGGCGACAGGTGGGAGCAGAGGGGAGAGCAGGAGCTTCTGCTCAGCTCTGCTCTTCCCTCTGAACCTCCACCATTCCCTCAGGCCCAGAACAGAGCCTGGGCAGGGATGTGGGGGGTTAAGGGGATGTGAGATGTGGGTAGGTGAATGGGTCCGTGTCTATAAAAGGATCCATGAAGAGGCAGTGGATGTGGCCACCCACACATTCCCCTCCCCTCCGCCCTAATAGCGCAGACAAAAGACTCCAGGGTATCGGGGGTGGGGGTGGGGGTGGGAAGAAAAGGCATCTGGATTGGGCAGGAGAGGGTGACTCAGCATGGGTCCTCAAGGGAGGGGCCAGAGGGAAGAGTGGGTAGGGAGGATCCTCTGGACCTCTGGCATTTGATATCCTTTCAGACAAACGGCTTAGGACCCTCCCTTTGAGCTGATCTGGACTCTGTCAAGTCCTATAGGAAGCACGTGGCCCTTCAGGTGGGGCATAGAGCCTGGAGAAGGAGAAAGAGGGGGCTTGGTTTTAACGACAAGGATGTGCCTGTTACGCTCTGAGAGGTTGAGACCCCTCAAAGGCTGGAGTACAGGACAGGGTCGGTCGTCTGGAACGAATTCACAGCCTCAAGCATTCTTTAAGTCAAGGTGGCAAAGATTCATTGTTATGCTTTTCAGTGGGCAAGGATTCTTAAGGAATCTGGGAGAGACTGAGGATGGAGCTAGGGTTTGTATGGAAAAGGGCATGGGAGAGGAATGCCAGGGACACTGATGAGGTAATCTAAAGGTCCAGGTGTCTTTGGGAGCTATGGATGAGAAAGTACAGGGAGTATACCGGACAGGGAGGGAGATGACAGAGGTATGGATCTTGGGAGTCTGGCAGGAGGAAGAGTCCTTGGGCCGGCCAAGGACAAAACTCCTCGGGCTGGGCAAGGCACCCCTCTCCCTCTGTCTTGATGAGAGGATGCTCTGCAACAAGGGAAAGCTTTCTCACCAGACAGGAACTTACTAAGGAACTGGGAGGCTTCCAGAGACATGATCTGAGGGCTGGGGCCTGAGCAGCCCGTCACTGTCTCACCCAGCTTTGTGTAGCTGCACCAGGGAGAGAGATAAGGGTCGTGCTGGGGCCCACGCATGAGTAATTGCTAGGCACAGTGGCCTTGGGCTGGGGAGTGATTGTCAGAGACAGTGTTTCTGAGGCTAGGGAGAACTTGGGGTCCAAGTCCAAGCACAAGCACCCAAGCACCCCATCATGTCCAAGGCTTCGAGGGAGACCCAGTTACTGACACTTCACTGCTGCTTCTACCTGAGGCAGGCTTGTGAGCCTGAGGCCAGGGAGCCGTGGGGCTGGTGGCTAAGGGTGAGAGTGAGCCCTCAGCCCTGGGCTTTCCCCGCAGCATCTTCCCGCAGCAGGCCGAGGGATGCGCGTTTGCAGGATGCAGGCACATCCTCTGCTCCCGTCTCATCTCAGGTTGGCCTCCAAGTTACAGGTTGCGCTCTCCTCTTACCTGGTGGCCATCTCTCACCTCACTTCTCTCATGCCCCTCCTCGGGCCAGCCTGGGAGCCAAAAGGGACACTTGTTCAGGGTTCAGGAGGCAGTGCAGAGTGGGAGATTTGTAGGCTTAACTTGGGGGATCACTTGGGGCATTCCCTTCCCCCCACCTAGAAATTATTATTTGTGAGATTGGAGAGAAGGTAGGACCCGATACTCTTCTTCACTCACTTCCCAGCCCTGGCAGGCCCCTAGCCTTGGCCCATTGACTTGCCTTTGGTCAAGGCCCTGCTGAGGCTCAACTTGGTCCAGCCCCTGGGCCACCCCACACCGGCCTCTAGGGGCTCCCGATCCTCACCCTTGGGCCTGTGGGGCTCCCGATCCTCACCCCTGGGCCACCCCGCACCGGCCTCTAGGGTCTCCAAATCGTCACCCTGGGCCACCCCACACCAGCCCCTAAGGGCTCCTGATCCTCACCCTGGGCCACCCCACTCTGGCCTCTAGGGGCTCCCGCTCCTCACCCCTGGGCCACCCCTCACTGGCCCCTAGGCCCAATCCTTACCCCAGAGCCACCTCCTTTTTTCTCTTTGTTCTGCCTTGATGATGTCACAGTATTCCAAAATGGAATATTACTGAGCAATTAAGAAAACAAAGTACTCCCCCAAATCTGGAGGTGCTTTGGCATCCTTTTGGGCAGGAGTTAGATTGGGCCTTTAACGCCGTGCACAGAACCTGCACAGAACCACTAAGGCGTTTGGAGAAGGGCGTGACGGGGGAGACCAGGGCTTGGGAAGATGTTTTTTGGCAGCTGTGGCAAAACCAGACTGGAGAGAGACGTGAGAAGGCATTTATTAAGCACTTACTGTGTGCCACGAACTAGGCTAACTCCTTGGATAGCAATAGAAAAGCGAGACGGTCCCTGCTCCCTTTCTAGTCGGGGAGACAGCACCCAGGGAAGGGCTGAGCTGCAAGTCCGATGGGAAGGTCCCACCTGTGGTCCTTGGGGGCAGCAGCAAAGCCAGCAGTCAGGCCTCTTCTTTCATGTTCTTGCCACTGATCAGATTGCACTGGTCTCTGATGTCGAACCACCTGCCAGGGCCCAGGACGTGGGTCCCAAGAACTCTCCTTTCTGGGTCCTCAGGCTGTGGGGGCTGGGCTGGAAGCCTGGCTCTTCCCCAGGCTCTTGGGCTCGAGGTCCTGGGCTGTCTCCATCAGGGTCTGAGGGGAGATGGGGGCCAGGGTGGTGGTGGTGGGGGGACTGACTTGCCTGGCACTTGCTGCCCTCACGCTCTCCCTCGGGGTGCCCAGCTGCCCTGCCCAGGGGTGCAGGGGGTGCCTGGGAGATCCTTCTTGGGAGCATGGCTGTGGGAGCCAGGCTGGAAGCAAGCCTGGGGCCGTGTGGGACACTGCCCCTCCCAGGGCTGTTGGTTTGTGTGACTGTTGGCAGGTGAAGGTTGGTCTGTAGTTTTGGTGGTGGTGTTGAGGCTAGTGGGCTCCTTCTGCCAATGATTTCTTCCCTTCACGGTGGCTGCAGGGGCCAGGCTGGAAGCTGGTCTGGTGGCTTGGGGGTCACTGCTGTTCCCAAGGTTCTGGGCCACTTCCCTCCAGGCGGTTCCTGGCCCTCCCTCTCTCACGCTCTCTCAGCAAGCCTTCCCCCTTTTCAGCTCCTCTGCTGGACTCTAGAACCCTCTCCAGATGGTTGGTGACATCTGCCAACCTCCAGGTCCCTGCTCTTCTTTGTCACTGAGGTCATGTTCACAAGGCTTCCTCCCTGCCCCTCATCGGGGGTGATTTCAGTAAGGTTAACCCTTTAAGGAGCAAAGCATTCACAAATCAGCCACCCTACTGAGTGCCATTCCCTGGGCTAAATGCTTTACACAGTGGGTCTCATTGATCCTCACGGCAGCCCTGAGAGCAAGGTGCTGCTGTGACCTTGATTTTGCAGTTGAGGAAGATACCGAGGCAGACAGGTTGAAGTAACTTACCCAGGGTCCCAGCCATTCCATCGTACTGGTTGATGGCAGGTAGGGAGTACGATGGGTGGAGCACCAGGCTTGGAATCAGGAAGACCTGAATTCAGATCTGGCCTCAGATGCTGACTAGCTGGGTGACCCTGGGCCAGTCACTTCACCCTGTTTGCCTCAGTTTTCTCATGTATAAAAATGAGCTGGAGAAGGAAATGGCAAGCCGCTCCAGCATCTTTGCCAAGAAGACCCCAGACAGGTCAGGGAGACTGAATAACAACAGATGAATAATAACCCTGCCTACTGTCAGGATTGTTGCAAAGACCAAATGAGATGACCCACGTAAAGCCCTTAGCACAGCGCTTGGCATATGGGAGGCCTTGCAGAAATGCCCATTCCCTTCCTTTCCCCAGCCCCAGGCTCGTGCCCCCCTGGAGTGAGGGGAGAGAGTGCCGGCTCTCCTGCCCTGTGGGAAGGAAGGCATCACTGCTTTCTCTCCTTGCTTCCTCACCTGACCTGCCCCGCGCTCTGGAAGGACCCCATCCTTAGGCCCTGACTCGCTTGATACTGAAAATCTTGCCAAATGTTCACTCAGTGTTTAACAAGCTCCTGCTCCCTGTCCCAGTGATTCTGAACCCTCATGTGTCATTCAAACCTCATTCCTCTCTTCAATGCTCAGTTCCTTTCCTATAACACTCTCCCACCCAAAGCCACCAGCTCTTCCACGGTGCCCTCTGGAATGCCTGCTCCATAGGCAACAATAGTCCCTTCATCTTAAATTCTTCCTCTCCCACTCTTTTTATCTGCTAGCTCTTGATGAAACCTGGCTCCCTACAATGACACAGCCTCCTGGGCCACCCTGCAGAGTACTGGCTGCCCCTTCATTCTTCACTCACTCTCCTCAGCTCCCTGGTCGAGGCGGGGGAGTTGGAATTCCCCTTACTCCCCATCGTCACCCCGGTTTCTCCATCTCTCTCCACCATTCAGTAACATGGCTTCCTTTGAGGTGCATGCTGCGTATGTTGAACTGCCTTACATGTGAGGACGAGAACTGAGAAGAGGAAGACTGAGCTGGCGCTGAACTCGTTGAGGAAGGAAGGGGAGTGTCCTGGGGACCACTAGATGGAAGCCGCCAGCGTTTTGATTGGGTGGTAGATACGAACAGCGCGCACCTCAAAGGAAACAGCTAAGATCTGGTACTGATAAACTTCCTTCCTTTACTTTTTTTTGGTCATTAACTCCTTAGATATTCTTGACCTCAAAGGCCCTAACCTTCCAATTCCTCAACCCAGTCATTTCCTGTGACCCACTTCTCTACTCACATTTTTGCTTTCACCCACAAATGCACTCCTTTCATGTTCATGAACTCTGAAATTCTCTCATCTGATCACAAGCTGTTGTCATTCCACCTCTGCCTTGCAACCCCACACCCCTTTCTTCACCAGGACCTCAAATCCTTTGACCCTTCAGTTCTCTTCCAGGTCATTTCCCCCTGCACTAACCACTCCCTCTTCTCCCCATCTTGTTTTGTTTTGTTTTCGGTGAGGCAATCAGGGTTAAGTGACTTGCCCAGGGTCACACAGCTAGTGAGTGTCAAGTGTCTGAGGCTGGATTTGAACTCAGGTCCTCCTGATCCCAGGGCTGTTGCTCTATTCAGTGCACCACCTAGCTGCCCCACTCTTCTCTCCATCCTGACCCCGGTGAACCCATTCAACTCTGCACAGTCCTTCTCCCTTGAATCCCTAATCCCTTCATCATATCACCAATTGTGCCCCCTCCTCACCCTTTGATCACTGCTACTATTCATCGCCTTCATAGGTGCTGCTGAATGAAGGTGGAGAAAATCGCTTTCTTACTGGGTCCACTACAGATCTATTCTACAAAACCTCAACCCGGCCCTCGCTGCTACCAAGAAATTCTACTCTGATTCCCCTGTCAACTCCCTCTTCCCCTCTTCCCGGCAGCTCTTCTGAGCCTCCACCTCCCTCCTTACATCTGCCATGGCTCCCCCTCCCCCACCCTCTCAGCTGAGACCCCTGCCTCGTATTTACAGGAAAAATTTGAGGACATTCGCTGTGAACTCTCCCTTCTCTCTCCTTCCTCATCTTCCATCACTCGTGCGTCTTCTGTTCCTCTCTCCACCTCCCCCCATCCCATTTGCCAAGGCCGATCCCCCTACCTGCTCAAGTGATCCTCTTTCATTTCATCCCCAGCTTGTCACTTTTCCTCAATCTATCCCTCTCTACTGGCTCCTTCCCTATGACCTACAAACGCATCCACGTCTCCCCCATGTTGAAAAAATCCTCACTTGATTCTCCCCTTCCAGAATCTCTTCTGCCCTCTGTAGCTCAACTCGTGGAAAAGGCCACCTCCAGCTGGTACCTCCATTTCCTCTCCTCCCACACCCTGCACAATCTGACTTCCAGACTTATCATTCCACCAGAACTGCTCTGTCCAAAGTCACCATTGATCTATTCGTTGCCACACCCAGTGGCCTTTTCTCCTCTTCATTCTCCTCGACCTCTCCTCAGCCTTGGTCATTGGTGATTACTCTCTTCTCCTCTAAATTCCCTCCTCTCTTCAAGGTTTCAGGACCCTGCTCTCTTCTGGTTCTCCTCCTTCCTCTTAGACTGCTTGCTCTCTGTCTCCTTCACTGGATCCTCCAGATCATGCTCTGTAATGGGGGGGGGGGTCCCTCGGGATTCTAGATTGGGTCCTCTCCTCTTCTCCCTCTGCATGACTTCACTTGGTGATATCATCAGCTCCCATATTAATTACCATCTTTGTCCTGATGATTCTCAAATCTACCCATCCTGCCTGAAACTCTTTGCTGACTTCCAGTGTCCCATCTCCATCTGCCTTTCAGACATCTCAAACTAAATTCCAGTAGACATCTTAGACTCAACATGGCCCAAACAGAACTCATTATCTTTCCCCCTGAACCCTCCTTGCCCTCTACCTTCCCCCCAGTTTCTCCCAACCCATGTGCCATCCTGGATTCCTCACTCTCTCACCCTCCATATTTAATATGGTGCCAAGGCCTGTCGATTTCACCTCCGCAATGCCTGTCAAATATACCTTCTTCTCTCCTCTGACACTGCCCCCACCCTGGTCCAGGCCCTTATCATTTCATACCTGGACTATTGCAATAGCCTGCTTGGAGGAGGGGGTTCCTGCCTGCCTCCCTGCTCTTCTACTCAGCCCCAAAAGTGATTTTCCTAAAGAACAGGATCGGACCATGTCAGCCCCCTCTACTTAATAAACTCCAGTGGTTTGCTATGGCATCCGGGATCAAATGTAAAACCCTCTGTTTGGTGTTCATAACCTACTCCCTCTCATTTTTCTGGCCTTCTTATACCTTACAGCCCCATCCTTCTCCCTTCCCCTACACGTACATACTCCTAGATCCATTTACCTGGCCTCTTGGCTGTTCCTGAAACAACACATTTAATCTCCTTCTGCCATTTTCACTGCTCATCCCCTATGCCTGGCATGCTCTCCCTCGTCATCTCTGCCCACTGGCTTCCCTGGTTAAAATCTCACCTTCCACATGAAACCTTTCCCAACCCCTCTTAAGCATAGTCCTTTCCCTCTGTTGATCATTTCCTATTTATCCTGTTTATAATTTGTTTATATTTTGTTCTTCACATTGTCTGTCATTAAATTGTGAGCTCCTTGAGAGAAAAGGCTATCTTTTGCCTCTCTTTCTATCCCTCAGGCTTAGCAGATTGCCTGGCATACAGATGGTATTTAATCAATGTTTATTGACTGATTGACAGAGCTAATAATTGTCTGAAGTCAGATACGAACTCAACTCTTCCAGATTCCAAGCCTAGCCCTCTTTAGTGGGGCCTCTTGTCTTTCCATCACAGTTATTCGCATCCCTTTCTCCCTCCCCCCATTACATCCTCCACTGCAATAAAGAAATAGAATTTAAAACATGTGATACACTTGGCAGGGTAGATGCACAGTATTGCCCCCGGTCAGTCATTCACTTCTCATCCGTCTCTGCTCATCTCCTCTTCATGGTTTTCATTGACTTTTCCATTGCTTGGGTTCAGCATCTTGCTACTGATCTTTTCCTCTTAATGCTGTTCTCTTGGAACATTGTGTTTTCATCTGCATCTGTTCATTAAACTCATACCATATTTCTCTGAATTCCTCCTATTAGCCATCTCTTCCTGCGCAATAACATTCTATTACACGGATGAATTGTTTTTTCAGCCTTTCTCCAGTCAGTGGGTGCCCACCCTCCTGGTTCTTTGCTACCACAAAAAAAAAAAAAAAGTTCCATTAAGTATTTTTGTATGTACTAGATATTTTTTCTGTCTTGGCCTTTCTTGGGACATATGCCTGCAGTGAGATTGCTCAGTCAAAGGGCATGGACATTTTAGTCACTTTTCTGGCTTGATTTCCAATGGAAATCCAACCTATAAATCTAGCTCCCTGAACCTATCGTGGGAATGTTCTCATTCTTTTGACTAGCTAATGCAAATGAGCCAGCACTAATCAAAAAGACACTGAGAATGTGAGAAGGTGTGCTCCTGGCAGAGTAGTTTGGTCTGGGCAGGTAGAACAGGAGGCACAAGGAAGGATGCCCATCACTTGTTATGAAGGAAAGAATGGGTCCTGGGTAGAATTGCCTTTACTTTAGGCCTAAGAAAATGGTACTTTTTCCATCAGTCTGTCAGGGTAATAAACATTTGTCCGGACCTACCATGTGGTTTATCAGATAGGAAGAAGAGAAAGGGACGGCTTCCTGGTACTGTCAAATCTTCTCAGCCCTCTTTCTCCTTTTAAAGGAGGACAGGAGGTATTGAAGGAGGCTAATCCCTGCTCAGATATCACACAGTAAAAATGACAAATGCAGAAAAAATGGAGCTGGTTATGTCAACTCTTAGCAGACCATTTTCAGCTCTTAAAATCCTCTTTCAGCAAAGCCATGAAACCCAAAGCCCTGAAGACCTGTTAAGTGTCATTATTTATACAAAACATAATGTACCTCTCCATTGCCTTCTAAGTGATTCTCATTTTTAATTCTTGAGACACTAATTTCTTTCTTTTTTTCTTTTTTTCGGCAATTGGGGTTAAGTGACCTGCCCAGGGTCACACAGCTAGTAAGTGTCAAGTGTTTGGTCTGAGGCCGGATTTGAACTCACGTCCTCCTGACTTCAGGGCCGGTGCTCTATCCACTGAGCCATCTAGCTGCCCCCCCACCTTCCTTTCAAAGGTTGGTGAGGTGTGCCACACTCTGAGGAGAATCAAATCTTTTTCTTGGATTGCTGCTGGCTTATTGGCATTAGCTAGTGGAAAGGATACAATTCATACAAAAGCCAGATCCACTCTCATCATCCAAGAAAGGAGCTCCTGGTCTTTCTAAGATGGAGTTATTTAAGTATTCTCTTTTCTGTTAATTTGAGAAATTGATAGTTAAAAAAATATTCATCCATTTCACTTAGATTGCCAATTTTACTGGAATATAATTGGACAAAATAACTCTTTACAATAACTTTCATTTCATCTCCATTGGTGTTGCACTCACCCTTTTATTTTTGAGACTGGTTTTCTTTTGGTTTAATTTCTTTTTTTTTTAATCCAATTAACCAACAGTTTGCCTATTTAATTGTTAAGTCAGGCCTAATTTTATACATTAGTTCAATGGATTCTGTTTTACATCTCTATCAGGGTGTGGATAACATTCCATCTTTTGTCCTCTGCAGACACCTTTGGTCATTGCATTGATAGGAGTTCTTAAGTCGTTCAGACTTATTTTTCATGACAGTATTGTTTTTATTTGGAAGGAGTTCTGCTTCTGCTCACTTTACTTTATGTCAGTCCATCCATGCCTTCCCAGGTTGTTTGCAACCGTCACCATCAGCATGTCTGACACCAGACCACATTTCATTGCAGTGACAAATATTTTAGAGAACCCATTTTCCTTTATTACATGTAAGTTTCAGGAGGATGTGTGTGTGTGTGTTTTCCTTTCACCTAGGGGAGATCAAGTCAGAGAGGGAAAAAAATGAATGTCCATTTAAAATCATATTTGGCAAAATCTGACATTTTGAGGGACACTAGGAATAGGATTGCCCTTCTCCCCCTGCCCCTCCCCTCCAAAAAGGGAAAAGAAGGAAATTGTTGGATAGTTTTACTCACAAAATAGAACAGGAGAAACACCCGAAGGAATTAGTAAAGTTTTGAAAGTAGCATATTGAATTTTTTATATCTCAAAATGAAAATTAAAAAATAAATAATACAAACTATTTCACATGGAATCTTCTTTTTCTGATTTATAAGTGTGTGTGCTTGTATGTATTTAGATATATAGTACTCATTTTATTCCATGTTGTGAATTTTAAAATAAGATCAAACACTCATAGTTTCCTTTTTTCCATTTTGGAAGGCATTCTCCCTATTTCTTGGATGTATTAATTTTTATAGTTTATTTAAATTTAAAAAAACTTTATTTTTCCCCAATTACATGTAAAAACAATTTTTAACATTTAAAAAAAATTTTAAGGGGACAGCTAGATGGCACAGTGGGTAGAGTACTGGCCCTGAAGTCAAGAGGACCAGAGTTCAAATCCAGCCTCAGACCAAACACTTGACACTAGCTGTGTGACTCTGGGCAAGTCAGTTAACCCCAATTGCCTAAAAAAAATAAATAAATAAAAAAATTTTGAGGTCCAATTCTTCACACACCCCTCCATCATTGAGAAGACAAACAGTTTGATATAGGGTATAAATGTGCAGTTATGCAAAACATTTCCATGTTAGTCATGTTGTCAAAGAAAACACAGAAAAAAAATAAGAAAAATAAAGAAAGTAAAGAGAAAGTCGACTTTGATTTGCCTTCAGACTCCATCAGTTTTTCTCTGGAGACAGCATTTTTCATCAGAAGTCCTTCAGAATCATCTTGGATCGTTGTATTGCTGAGAGTCGTGGAGATCAAAATTGTCCAACGTACAGTAAGAGAGACTAAGGCAAAGCTCCGAGCCAAGGCACTTCATTAAAGGTCCATGGTCCTTGCTTATGAAGTGGACCTCAGATCCTCCTCACAGTCTGAGACGCCCCCTCCTTCCAGAGCCTTATTGCCAGGAGTTGGGAGATGGAGCACGTTGTGTGAGGAGGCCAGTGTCACTGGATCAAGTGTCACTGGGAGGGGGCTGGCCTAAGGAGTAAGAGGGCTGGAAAGGTAGAGCTGGCTTTAGAGGGCTTTGAATGCCAAACAGAAGATTTTGTATTTGCCCCTGGAGGCAATAGGGGGCAGTTTTTTGAGTAGGAGGGTGACACTGTGAGATCTGCATTTTAGCAAGATCATTTTGACAGCTGAATGGAGGGTGGACCGGAGTGGGGAGAGACTAGAGGCAGGCAGATCTCCCAGCAGCTACCGCAATGGTCAGGATGTGAGGTGACGAGGGTCTGCCCAGGATGGGGGCTAAGTCACAGGAGAAAAGGGGATATTGGAGAGATGCTGCTGAGGTGAAGTCAATAGACCTGGACAAGAGCTTGGATGTTGGGGGTGGGGAACAGCCAAAGGTAAGTGAGTGAGGAGTCAAGCAGGACACCTAGGCTGTGAGCCTGGGGTGGTGGTAATAGGGAAGTTCAGAAGAGGGGAGGGTTGGTGGGGGAAAGATGGTGAATTCAGTCTTTGACATGTTGAGTATAAGATGGCTACAGGACATCCAGTTGCAGACGTCCAAGAGGCACTTAAGGGATGTGAGACTGGAGGTCAGCAGAGAGGGAAGAGCTGGATGAGAAGATCTGAGAATCCTCAGCGTGGAGATGATCACTGATTGGTGGGAGCTGATGAGATCCCCAGGTGAAGTAGAAGAGGGAAAAGGGGATCCAGAGCAGAGCGGGTGGGACATCCCTGGTCACAGGGTTAGTGGGTGCGACCTGGGTAAAGACCAGGCAGAGGACCTGGAGAAGGACGGGTCAGACAGGTAGAAGTGGGAGAGAAGAGGAGGATGGACAGTCACAGGCTGCAGAGAGGGAAAGAAGGAAGAGCCGCTAGTGACCTGGGACAGCAGCAAGAATGCTGGCCCCCTCCCTGCCACCCCTGGGCTCCCTGTAGGACTCAGCTCAGGTCCCCCCTCCTGGAGGTCCTTCCCTGTTACCCCAGGTATCGATGCCGTCCCCCCTCCCCATAACCTCCCATCCTTTCTCTGTAAACAGACACACAGACACAGGTACACCCACACAGATACACACACACACACACACACACACCCACCCACCCACCCACCCACCCACACACACACACATCATTTCCATAACGTGACAGAATGGGAGCTCCTGTGGCCAGGTAATCTTTTAGCCTTTTGATATCACTCTGGCCTAGCCTAGCACCTGCACTTAGTAGGCACTTCATGCATTTTTGCTGACTACAGCAGGAACACATGAGCAGCCAGGGGTCCCAGGCCCCAGAATCACAGAAGGCAGACTGGGGACTTGGCTTCCTTGGAAACAGCCCCGGTCCCCGGGAAGGCTTCCCGAGTGTAACAACCCTGGGGGAAAGCGAGTGCGATCAGTCCCGAGAACGAATAAATCTTTAAAGTAGGCAGGGAGCATCCCCTCCCTCTTCGCCCACCTCCAAACTCCGGAGGGGACCAGAGTCCAGCCCGACACCTCCAGACCCTCAGCAGGGGTCAGTAAGGGAGGGCAGGGGTCTTGTGGTCGGGGGCAGGGGGGCAGAAGCCCCGGATGCTGGCTGGGTCAGAGGTGGGGGTGGGGATAGTGGAGACACCCCCCCCCCCCAGGCAAGGGGCAGCCGAGACGGGCTCCTGGAGGGGAACGTCAAGGCATCCTGGCGGGTGCTGGAGGAGATGGCGCAGAACCAGCTTTGGGGGGGCTGAACCAGGGCCAGACTGGGGGGAGGGAAGGAGGGAGGAGACACCACGTCGGGGTGCACGTTCGGGGGAGGAGCAGGACATCTGCTCTCCGTAGGGGAAGGGAGCGGGGGCACTGGAGACTTGGGGGGAATTGGGGCGGGGGGCGCGGGGCTCCTGGGGCCGCGTGGGCTCGGCGGGGGGTGGCAGGGAAGGGCATCGTGGATCCTGATGATCAAGGTGGGGCAGGACTCGGGGGGGTTCCGGGGGGGAGGGGGCTTTGGGAGCCTGGGTCTCGATGGGGGGAGGCTCTGAAAGGCAGGGTTCAAGTGCAAGGGAAGGCTCGAGACCTCTAAGTTTGAGGGGGTGTTGGGGGCTCAGTACTCTCGGGTACGGTGGCGGGTGGGCGGCTTGGAACGTCCGGGTCTCGGGGTCTTCCGGGGAGCTCGAGACTCGCCCACCCAGACGACCGGGAGCCGATTCAGCCGGACGGGTGAAATAGCTGAGGTCACGAGGTCATTGGGTAAGAACGGGGAAGAAGCGGAAGTGGCGCGCGGTGCGGGGGCTTCTGGGAAATGTAGTCTTGGGGCCGCGCATATTCAGGAGCGAAGCCCGCGGGCAGAGGTGGGGGCGGGGCTGCCAGAAAGCCCTGAGGGCCGTGCCCTGCCCCGCCCCCTCCTCTGGCACGCTCCTCAGCCCCCAGCACCTCCCTCTCTCCACCGTACGCCCCTCCCCCCAGACCTCAGTTCATCCCCAATGACGCCTCTTCCCTCTGGGCCCCTGCACCCCAGCTCGGCCCACCCCTTACCTCCACGGGCCTTCAGGGAGCTGACTGTCCCCCTCGAAGGGGGCTGGGGAATGGGGGGGATCCTCCTCCTTCCGAAATTGTCCATTTCCCGGATGATTCAGGGGTCGCGGGCGTCGATGGGCGCTGATCCAGGGTCAGAGCCAGGGACCCCCCCCCGCCCCGCCCAACACAAAGGGCCCAAATGGGCGACCCCCCCCCCCGGAGCGCCGCTGGGGCCCACGCCCCAAGAGGGGCGGGCCCTGGCGGGCTAGGGGCGTCACGTGACTGCGCCGGCAGGGCTGCGTCGGGGGGGGGAGGGGGCGGAGGATCCGAGAAGCCTCGGAAGAGTTGGTGGAGCGATGCAGAGCGCAGCGAGCAGAACCGGGAACGAGGAAGTGAGGAGCCGCCCCGGGGAAGCCGCCCAGGCAGCCGCTGGCCTCCGCTGCCAGCCTGGACCCCAGACAGCAGCCGAGGAGCCGCTGCCCGCCTCCCGATGGAGATGGAGGCCTCGCTGCCAAGCATCACGTTTCCCACGACGTGCCAATGCACGCGTGCTGCCCTTGGCTGTACACGTCTGCACCAGCAGCGCTGGAAGGGGAGGGCAAATGTTTGCAGACTGAAAAAAATAATAATAAAATGCAATTTTAATACGAGAAGAAAAACGCATTGAAGTACATTTCACAACTGTGACTAGGGCAATTCTTATTTCAAGAGAGTTTTTAGAAAAGTAGGTAGTTCTACTTACATGCAATTTAAAAGGTTTGAATAAAATAAATGAAGGTCAAACAGGAAAAGAAATTGTCCAGTGATAGTCAAATATAACCAATGAAAGTTGTCCCAGATCTAGAGAGAACTGACACCCAGTGTGTGAACTGTGTATCAAGAGCCATTACCAATACATGAGGGCCGAATGCCAAAGAAAGAAAAGTATTGGCAGCTATAAATGACCCCAGGAAAGCATGATCCAAAGAGCCAACAGTAAGAGAAAGTCACATTAATTCTTTTTTTGCCATATATTGTCATGCCTTGAAAATCGGCAAACAATGACAAAAAGCGAAGTATCAATATTTGATTTTTAAAAATTTTGAAATCCATAAACACAGAGTAAAAAAGCAGTTTATACACACGTGCCACAGAAAGATTTGCTCCTGAAACAATTTTTATTATGCATACCTTGTTTTACTTTTTAAGCAGTTAAAAAATGCAATATGGCACTTTCAAAGCTGCCCTGATTCCTCTGGTCTTCCTCTTCTTCTACTCTCTCTCTCTCTCTCTCTCTATATATATATATATATATTTTAAATCCATCAATTTTTCTTCTTTTCTTTTTTCTATGAGGGAGGCAGTCCTGTTTCTAGCCCCCCTCAAACTACAATCCTCCCAAACAAATAGAAAAAAAAAATAAATTTTTGTCATGGAAACACAGTGAAGCAAAATAATTTTCACATGGTCCATATCCCAAAAAGTTCTTTTTATTCTACTTCTTGAATTCCTCACCTCATGGTAGGAAAGCAGGTGGCATAGATATTTAGAAGTCTCTGAGATAATGATTGGTCATTACAATAATCAGTCGTAATATCTTTCAAAGTTGCTGGTCTTTACAAGGTTAATGTTATCACTTATTCCCTTGGTTCGACTAACTTCATTCTGTATCAGTTCATCTATTTCTTCCCAGGTTTCCCTAAAGTTATCTATTGTTGATGGCATATTAGTAGTGCCCATTCCATTCATTTATCAAAATTAATTCAGCCATCCCCCACTGAAGGATATCATGCCTGGTTCCCAGTACATTACCGTAACAAAAGGAGCTATTATTAATATTTTCATATAGTTGGGTCCTGTTCTTCTTTGATTTTGTCAGACGCATATGCCCATTATTACTGTCAATGAGTCAAAGTGGATACACAATTTAGGGACTTTGGATTTCATCGCTTCACTAGCAGTGAATTAAGGTTACTAGTTCCCCAAAGAGCTTCCAATGCTTATCTTCTTTTCTTGTTATCTTCATCAATTACATCAGTTTGAGGCAGAATCTGAGTTGTTTAATTTGCATTTTTCTAATTAGTGATTGGGAGCATTTTTTTCCCTTGAGCTTGTTTTTTTTTTTTTTAACTTAATTTTTTTTTTTTCAAGTAACAAACACTTACTTTCGCTCCCTCTGACCTGGCCTCCTCCAGATGAGAATGGGAAAAAAAGAAAAAAAAAGGTCCAAAACTCTTGTCACAAATGTACAGTCAAGCAAAATAAACTCCCTAGTTGTCTATGTCCCAGAATGCCTACTTCAATACGCACAGAATCCATCACCTCTCTGTAAGGGGGTAGGAAGCACCTCTCCTCCGTGACCACTGCATTATTGATCAGAGTTCTTGAGTCACTCAAGTTGTTTGTGTTTACAATGTTACCACTGAATGATTTGTTCTGCTGGTTCTTCTCAGTTGGCACTTCAGTTCATATGAATTTCCATAGGTTTCTCCATTTTATTATGCCTTTCAAAATTTCTTCTTGTAAAATTCTATTCCATTACATTAACATGTCATCATTTTCTCAGCCATTAGGGTTACAGATGGGTCCCTTCTTAATTTGCAACTCTTTGCTATAACAAAAAGAGCTGCTAAAATATTTTTGAACTTGGGTTCTTTTCCTGTTTCTTTCATCTTGCTGCCACATGGGCCTAATGGAGGTGTTCCTGGGTCAAGGAGTATGAACAGAGTAGGAACATTTTGTGCACTGTTCCAAATTGTTTTACAGAAATGACTGGGCCAGTTCACTGCTCCACTGAGAGTGTCAGTGTGTCTAATAGTCCTGGGGTCTGCCAACATTTGTCATTTTCATTTTCTGGTCATCTTTGCCAATCTGAGAATCTTTGTAATTATTGGTGACTTGGATAAGTGATTATAGATGTGAAGCGTTTTTTTTTTTTCATATGGTTGTTGATAGCGTGGATTTCTTCCTTTGAAAACCACAACGGAAGAAATCGAAGCTATCAATATTCATATGAAAAAATGCTCTGAATCACTAATAATTACAGAAATGAAAATGAAAACAGCTCCGAGGTACCACCTCACACCCATCATATTGGTTAACATAAAAGAAGAAGAAAATGACGAATGCTGGAGGGGATGTGAAAAAGTAGGGACAGTAATGCACCTCGAGTGGAACTGTGAGCTGGTTCTATCATTCTGGGGCTGAGTTTGGAACTCTGCCCAAAGGGCTGTCAAACTGTGCATACGTTTTAACCCAGAAATGGCACTACTAGGTCTGTATCCCAAAGGGAGCAAAGACAAAGGAGAAGCACCTGTAGGGCCTGGATGTCCTAGATAGGGAAAAGATGAGTGTAGCGGGGCAGAGCTGGAAAAAGGCCAGGAGATTCTTTCTGTTCAGGAGGAAGGTCTGATTCCCAGAGCAGGGAGGGAGGGAGGTGGAGGGGTTGTAGGAGGAGGAACTTTCAAAGTCCACCAGCCTGGTTGGGGGTGGTCCAGGAGCTATTCGAGCCTCGGGGTGGAGTTTGGAGGCCTGGGAGGAGTCTAGAGTGGAAGAAGTTTATTTCTAGTGGCCAAATCATTCCACGTGATGGAGGGCAGGGCTCAGGGAGGAGAGGTAGGCAGGGTCTCAGGTCCTAGCTCTAGGAGCCTTTGGAAGAAAGGGAAGTTCTTGCGATCTCAGCTGGACTGGGCAGGGTAGGGCTCCCTGGATTGGGAATATCAGAGTGGGCCGACTGAAAGCGTGAGCCCTTGGAACTGAGATCAACCTGCCTCCTTCCTCTGGAGCTGTGGTTGCTCTATCTTTCTTTGAAGCTGAGATCATTCTGCCTTCCGGAAGCCAGCTCTGTGCATGCAAGTCCTAGGTAGGTCTGAGTCAGGAAGTCAAGTCGGTGCTTGGTTGCCGCTGCCTGACCTTTCCTTTGGGTCTCATCCTCCCTGTCTGACCTCATGCTGAGTGACCTCCAGGGTCACCTGGAGTCCCCCTCCCTCCCAAAGCCGGTTCCCGGCAGGCTCCCCATCTCTGCCTCTGATCCAGGCTCCCCATCACATCCTAAACATCCTGGGGCACCATCCCCAGCTTTACCACTGGGTAACCTTCAGGCCTTGCCCATAGGGACCCAGGAGTATTGCCTTCAGCCTCCCCATAAGGATCCACGTGTCCTGTCTCCCTGCCCCCAGCTCCTGTTCATTGTCGAGTCACCAACCTGGGCTTCCTGTAAGGGCCAGGAGTCCTGCTTCCTTGTCCCCAGAGGGTAACTAGGACCTAGGCACCGAAGCTCCTGCCTGGCCTCCCTTAACTGGACATGCTAGCTCCCTATCAGATCGAAGGCATTTGCCCCCTTGTCTCCAGTTTCCCTCCAGGGACCCAGATAACCATCCTCCAAGCCTAAGCTCCAAAGAAGAGTCCCAGGAGCTCTCCCTAGCTCCTAGTTAAACCCCAGGACACAGTCATCTGCTTTCCCAGGCTCTGCTGCCTTCCTGGGGACTCTTCTGTCACTCAGATGTTCCCTCTCCCCTCCCCAGCTTTGTGCCATGTGCTACCTCCCAGACCCTTCCTTACCCAGGCCTCCTGCTTCTCTGACCTGACTTTGTTCAGAGTTGTCAGGCCCCCATCCAGTCAACTGAACCTCAGATATGATTCTGGCTGCCCCTCAGGCTTCTCCTGGTCATTTCTGGCAGTCCTATCCTAGAGTCCTCCCCATTCTCAGCCTTCTTTAGCTACCCTCCCTTCTGGATCAAGGTCTGTCTTTTGTCTGGATTGTGTGTGTGTGTGTGTGTGTGTGTGTGTGTGTGTGTGTGTGTGTGTGTGT
>NW_020953976.1:759649-827902 GCF_900497805.2 Vombatus ursinus
TGTGTGTGTGTGTGTGTGTGTGTGTGTGTGTGTGTGTGTGTGTGTGTATGTGAGTTGGGGATAGGGGATGCCAGGAGAGGAGGAGAGTACCAGTTGGAGGGAGGGATCTGACTCAGGGGTCACTAAGGCTTTGACTTTTCTCATCCCATCCGGGATCTCAAAGCCCCCTCTGGCTCCTGGGTCTCTGTAGAAAGATGGGGCAGGAGAGGAGTAAGACAGGGAGGGAAGTAGTCTTCCTATTCAGACCATCTTCATTTCAAGCCTGACCCTACCAGGTACCTCCCCTGCTGGAGTCTCTGCCCTAAGGGCGGGGCCAGGATCTTTGTAACTCCTGTGGGACCTCACCCCCTGAAATCCCTGTAGGTCGCCCTCCTGCCTAGGAAGAGAAGGGAAAGACATCTCCATCTGTGGAGCCAGCTGAGCCTGCAGAGGACCAAGGCCTGACCCAGCAGGGAGCCTGGAGCCAGAGGGAATGGCCCCCGGGAGCCGCAGACCCCCAGCCCAGGTGAGTGCGCTCTGTCCTCAGACTTGGCCCACATCAGCCAAGGAGGCCGTTTCCAGAGACAGGATTGTCCATGGGGCTGGCCGTCTTTCTTCCCCGTGGATTGTTTCTTTACAAAAATAGGCAGGGAATTGAATGCAGTAGTAACCACACTGCCCTGCTCCCTCCTTCTGCCTTTTGAACCGATTCGTGGCAGGTGGGCGTCTTGAGCACCAGCTCTCCCAGTCACTGCCCTCTTTGTTATTTTTTAGCTTCTCTCTCAGTACAAGTGACTGACAAGGGCGACCACTTTACTGGTCATTCTCTATCCCTGGACATCATGGCTTTGCTCTCTTCTTGCCTGCCCAGCCCCCTCCCCCTACACACAAGTCCTCCCCCTCTGTTTCTTGTGGCCAAGCTCTCTCCTGTAGCCCCTGAAGGTCAAAGAAAACCCCTTCCCACCTGAGTCTTGTCTGGACAGGCCTGGAGCAGAGGCCTGAAGGTTCCCCCAGCTCTGGTCTCAGCTCACAGCCAAAACTGTCCTGGTTCTGCTCACTGACTGCCTCAGCTCACATGTGTCTCCCCAGATCTCTCTGAATCTCTTCCCTTTATTACCGTTTCTCAGGCCAAGACAGCAAACATTTAGAAAGTGTCTCCTCTGTGCCAGACACTGTTCAGAACTTCCTTGGATACAAAGGAAGGAAAAACCAGTTCCTGCCCTCAAGGAGCTCCCAGTCTAATGGGGGAGACATGCTGTCAGCAGCTGTGTCCAAGCAAGCCCTCTGCAGTATGGAAAGGAGGTTCTTTCAGAGGGAGGGAAGGTTCTAACAGTTTTGGAGACCAGGAAAAGCTTATTTTCAGAGGGTAGATTTTATCAGAGACTGGAAGGAAGCCAGGAGGCACAGGTGAGGGGGGAGGGCATTCCAAGCATGAGAGACAGCCATTGGGAAGTGAGAGTGAGGGGATGGAGGGTGTTGGTCAAGGATCGGCCAGGAGGCCAGTGTCCGTGGGTCAGAGAGGAGGTGGAGGGGAGGCGGGTGTTAAGAAGAATGGAAGGGGCTTGGGGCTGGTCATGGAGTCTGTCTGCTATGTGCCACGAGCCTTATAAGTGTTGTCCCATTTGATCCTGTAGTAAGAATTGTCAGGTAGACAGTGGTAGAAACCTTGGTAGAGACGGCCTGAATAAGGCAGCTCAGGATGTGCCAGGCAGGTACACTGCCCTTTTTGTATCCACTCCATCTGTAGGGGATAGACAGGAGTGTCCTTTGGTTCCACAGATCACATATCCATGTGTCTCCCTGTCTACACGGATAAACATAGGTATGTTTATTTACATACATATGTGGTGTATGTCTATGTGTTTATGTGTATGCACGGGTGCCCCAGAGAATAATTGCTGACATTTATAAAACAGTTGCTGTGTGCCAGGCACTGTGCTAAACAATTTGCAGTTATTTTCTAATTAAATCCTCTTGACCACCCTGGGAGGTAGGTACTGTTATTTTCCTCATTTTAAGTAAACTGAGTCATAAATAAAAATAAACTGATAAGTAAATTGAGACAGCTTTTTGGAAAAGAGAGAGGATGCTCTGTATTTGTAAGGGACCAAAGACAACAGTCTCTTCTTTATCAGCTAGTTAATTAGCATATATTAAGCTCCTACTATTTGCCTTCTCCCGATTGGATGAAGAGAAGGGAGTGAATAGTGTCTTTGTTATGGGGGAAAGGTAGTCCTGAAGGAGACTTTCCGTACCAGTCAAAGAGCCTTGGGTCTGGAAGGTAGATAAATCTCATAATTGAGAAAATGCAGTAAGTTATATTTTCCCCCAAATCCCCTTTTGACAACAACACCTTGAGGTAGATGCATTATTATCTTTATTTCACAGTTGAGGAAACTGAGGCAAAGAGTGCTTAAGTGACTTGCCCAGGACCATACAGCTAGTAAGTGTCTGAGTCTCAATTTGAACCCAGATCTTCCTGACTCCAGGCCCAGGATTCTATCTACTGAGTCACCAACTTCCTCTAGCTAGGGATAGTCCTCCCCTCACCCATTTTCCCATTCCCCTCCATTCCCCTAAAAAAGAAAGAAAAGAGAATCTTTAGAGTATTAGTTAAAATTCCCGGGAGGGAGGAGGCAAACACTGGGACAGACAGTAGACAAGCCAAACATCTTTGAAAGGAACGTGTTGATGTCGCCATTTACTATTAAAAAGAAGCTGATCATGACAGTGATTCATGATTTCACCCCTGAGCAATCCTCTTTCTCTTCTGCTTTGTTTAGGGGAATATTTCCCCTTTTGGAGGTGAGCATCAAATTTAGAATAAATTAAACAAATAAAGAGTCCTTGACTTTGTTCAAGACTCAGCTGAAATGATCCCTAAGCAGCTGGTGCCTTCACCTGTGAAAGTATGTGTCTTGTAGGCAGGGAGGTGGCCCAGTGGTTAGAGAGTAGGGTCTGGAGTTAGGAAGAACTGAGTTCAGATGCTGCTGCAGACAGTCAACCAGGTGGGTAACCCTGGACAAGTCACTTAACCTCTGTCTGCCTCAATTTCCTTATCTGTAAAAATGGAGATGATAATAGCACCACCTCTCCAGGTTGTTGTGAGCCTCAATCATCAATCAAAATCACTTGCTAAGGGCCTTCTATGTGCCAGGCACTGTGCTAAGCCCTGCGAATACAAAAAGAGGCAAAAGACAGTCCCTGCCCTCAAGGAGCTTACAATCTAATGGGTGAGACAACATGCAAATGAGTATATGCGATACTTAGGAAGTCATTAACAGTGGGAAGGTGGCAGAATTAAGAAGGGATGGGGAAGACTTCCTGTAGAAAATGGGATTTTAGTTGGGACTTAAAGGAAGCCAGGGAGGTCAGTAATCTGAGTGGGAGAAGGAAAGCCAGGCATAAGGAGCAGCCAGAGAACATGCTGGGAGGTGAGAGATGGAGGGTCTGGTTCTTGGAACACCCAGGAGGCCGGTGTCGCTGGATTGCAGAGTAGGTGTTGGGGAGTAAGGTGGGAGAGACCGGAAGGTAGGAGGGGGCTGGGCTCTGAAGGGCTTTGATGCCAAACAGCTTTTTGTATTTGATGCTGGAGGCAGGAGGGCCCCACTCTTGGGGGTGATGTGCTCAGACTTGCACTTTAGGAGCTGAAGGAGGATGGACAGGAGCGGGGAGGGCCTTGAGGCAGGCAGCCCCCTAGCCGCTGCTCCGGCAGTCCAGGGGCGAGGTGATGAGGGCCTGCACCAGGGCCGGGGCAGGGTCATCTGTCGGCATGCTCTGGGAACCTCAGAGGGCTATAGAAATGTTAGCTATTCTTGCAGGTAGTTATTTCCTTACCTGTGGTTTTCCCTACTGGGACCTTTTCCCTTTTGCCTTTGAATCCGGAGCCAAGCTTGGCTGGTAGTAAGCGATCAATCCATGGTGGGCACTTCCTGGCCTGAGCCATCTTTCTCTTGTTCTCACACTTGATCTGTCTCTTGAGGCCTCCTGGGGCTCACAGCTGGAGGGTTGGAAGGGACCTCAGTGACACGAGTCCCCACCAGGACCAAGAAAGTGGTCATGCAGCCTCTACATGAAGACCTCCAAGGATGGGAAAGCTGCCCACACTTCGTGAAGTAGCTCAGTCCACCATGGGACAGCTCTCACTGTTAGGAGCTGTTTGGGGTAGGTTTTTTTCCCCCCCCAGAAATTGAGCTCAAATTGGCCTCTCTGTAACTCACATATTGTTCCTGGTTTGCTCTCTGGGGACCAAATGAATAAGTATCTAGCCCTTCTTTCATAGCATCGCCCATTCCAATATTTGAGCATAAGTTCCATGTGCTCCATTTACCCAATACAATAAAAAACAACCCATTGGCCCTTGTTTTTGTTGTTCTCAGATTCTCTCACCATTAGGAGAGGATTCCAATGATGGAGGATGGCCAGAGAAAATGCCCTGCCCAGAGAGATGGAATGTCTTCTTCTGGAGTAGCAAGGAGGCCAGGGTCATTGGACCCATGAGTGGTGGCAGGAAATCAGGTGTAAGGAGACCCGAATACCAGGCTATGTCCAGGTCATGATGGGCTTTCAATGCAAGACAATTTGTATTTGATCCTGGAGGTGGTAGGGAGCCATTGGAGTTTATAGAGCAGAGGAGTCATATGATCAGACCTGTAGTTGAGGGAAATTACTTTGTGGACCAAATGGAGGACGCATTGGAGTGGAGGCAGCCTTGAGGCCGGCTGACCCAGAAGCAGGCTACCGCAGCAGTCTGAGGGTCAGATGATGAGGACCTGCAGTATCGGAAGGGAGAAGAGGGCGGGTTTGAGAGATGTTGCAAGGTACAATCCACAGGCCTTGGCATCAGATCAGATAATGGGGGAGAGAAATGGGAGTTGAGGATGATGCCTGGATTGCTGGAAGCATGGTGTTGCCTTTGACAGTAAGAGGGAAGGTGGTGGTGACCTGGTGAGTTTCTGCTACTGGACATCATGGTGGTGATGTCTGAAAGGAGGCTGGGAGCAGAGTTGGCTCAGGTTGAACGGCTTCAGTTTTTAAGGTAAAATAAGGGGTGGGTACTGGAATGAGAGGGATTGGGTCTTCAATGGTCCATCAATAGTAAGCACCTACTGTGTGCCAGGCCATGTGCCAAGGGGCTGGAAATTCAAATTTAAAATGAGAGCCAGTTCCTGCCCTCACAGAGCCTATGATCTAATGTGGGAAGACACCAGGCAGAAGGAAGCTGAAAAATGGAGAAGGATGGCAGAAGGTCCCAGCCCCTGGGGTGCAGTGAAGTCAATGAGAAATGCCAAAGGAGTGTAGCAGGTGAGAAATGAGGAGTGTTGGAGCTGAGTTCTTCTCTTAAATGGCCCCACCCTCTAATCAGAGAGGCAGAGGGTAGTGATGACTGATGAGACATTACGGGCGTATGAGGTTATCCCAGTAAGAGACTATGGTACATGGCAGATGAATCAGTCAAAGAAGTCTCAAAGGTAGAGCAGCTAGGTGAGGAATGAGAGGAATGAGCTGAGCCCTCTCCTTAAATGGATGTTTGAAGTTCACGGCCCCACCCCACACTGGTGAAGGATGGTGTGGGAAGAGAGAAAAAAGTTTGGAATAGAAGGAAAAGAAGTTTGGAAATTTCTGTTGGGAGTGAGTTAGGAATTTTAATTATCGATCAACAAAGGACTGCCTTCCTTCAGTGACAGCGTGGGCCCTGTGAATAAATTTTATGAAATGAAGAACAGTGATTCAAGAGGCTCTAGTTGAAAAAAAAGTGGGAAGAGATCAATCAATTCCTTAATTGTTCATAAGAGAAATAATAGAAAGATAGGATGTTAAAGATGAAATGCGATTTCAAGTAGAGCAGAAATCTGTTGTTTAAAAGAAGAAACCAAAATGATGAAAAGGTAAAAACATTTTATCCACATGATAGAGAATTGCTCCAACATAATAGAAACTCGAAAAAAAGTGAGTCGTATCACTGTAATGGAAATGGGACCATCAGATTCCTAGCGCACCGGCCAGATGTGTTCTACATTGAGCAGGTTGGAGAAATAAATGACCTAGCCCAAGGATGGACGAATTTTCAGATCTAGTCAGCCCCTCCTCCCCGGGGCTCATCAGGCTGCCACCACTCATTCTCCCGATTTTTCATGAGGCAGCTGGCAATGTCTTTCTCAGGAATTAGATCAAACCCCCATCTTGGTTAAATGAAGGAAATTTCTTTTCCCCTTCTTGGTTACTCTTATTTCTATATAACTAAATTTCAAAATTAATGAATGTATGCCATTAACAAATGAAAGTGATCATAAAGCAAAGGCATAAGATGTTTTGGCTATCATACATCATTCCAGAGCCACCTCAGGTCCTCAATATAACGATTTTGTTTTTTGCTTAGTTTTTGCTTAGTCATTTTTGTTTTTGCTTAGTCTTTTTTAAGTATTGTGCAACTTTTCACAGGCCCCTAGCCCCCTTTTTTGAAGTGGATTTTCTTGGCAAAGAGTGGTTTGCCATTTCTTTCTCCAGCTCATTTTATAGATGAGGAAACTGAGGCAAACAGTGTTAAATAACTTACCTGGAGTCACACAGCTAGGAAGTGTCTGAGGCCAGATTTGAACTCAAGTCTTTCTGACTCTAGGCCCAGCACTCTATCCACTGTACTGCCTATAACAGGAAACAG
The DNA here is from genome assembly GCF_900497805.2 of Vombatus ursinus. Taxonomy (NCBI): domain Eukaryota; kingdom Metazoa; phylum Chordata; class Mammalia; order Diprotodontia; family Vombatidae; genus Vombatus; species Vombatus ursinus. The sequence goes on from NW_020953976.1 coordinate 766,290, forward strand.
TCTCATATGACTCAGTTCAGTCGGGATTCTGATTAACAACCAGTAAGAATGCTTTTCATGTTTTCATCTAGATAAGACTTTATTTCAGCCACCTAGGAAACAAACTAGATCTTTTCTTTTCTTCACTCTTTTCACTTATCACAGGAGCCATTTTAACCACCCACCCTCCAGAATAGCAAATATTTGCTAGCATCTCATCAACTCTTTATGGAATTTTCTTTGTAGCGTATCACTTATGGCTGTTCTGATGAGGAATAAATTTCACATCACCTTCTCCCTTTCTCCTCCAGAGATCTTCATGTATCTCTGATAGAACACATAATTTCTTTGATTCCATAGGGAGAATCAATTCCCAGTAACACATTTCTCAATTTTATTTCAACTGCAAATATAAACTGATATTCTCAATATTCCATTGGGCTTTTCATGGCTGTGGTTTTAAGTGTTGGCTCTGACACTCATAAAGGGTAGGACCTTTGGGAAAATCCCATCTCTGTGCTTCTGTTTCCTCGTGTAAATTGATGAGGGTTGGACTAGATGAATTCTGGAGTCTCTTTCAGCTCTAAGTCCTATGACTTTTGATGGTTTAGGAGTTGGTGACATTCAAGGATGTGGTTGTGGACTTCACCCCGGAGGAGTGGGGCCTTTTGGACCATTCTCAGAAAGAGCTGTACAAAGAGGTCATGGTGGAGAATGCCCGGAACCTGCTGTCCCTGGGTAAGGACGCTTCCCCTGGTAAATCTGAATCCACAATAAGAGTCCCTGCCTTCATTCCTTCCCTAATGTGCAGGGTTTCTAGCATTTATCAATGGTTGGAAAGGCCAAAATGCTGATCTCTTGTGTCCTAGAGACAGGGTCCTCCTGCTGCCTGATTTTCCTGTAAAAGGTCTTTGTAGTGTGGGATGGGGAGCTGGGGTGTCCTTTGTTGCCCATGAAGCTGTCTCTTACTGGTTCAAGGGAGCCTGAGGTCAAAGATCAAGCCAGTGTTGAAGAATCTTGGACTTGGAACTCATCTCAGAGGTTATCTAGTCTACCTCTCCCTGAACCTGAATTTTCTCTGCCAGATTTCGAAGATTGCTCAGGCAGGTTTTCCTTGGAGATGGACAGTGAAGGAAGCCCCTACCTCCCAAAGCAGCCTCTTCCCCCTTGGGTTGGATCAGGTCTTTGGAAGGCTCTTCTTGTCAACCAGCATAGATTTGTAGCTCATGGTTCCTAGTTTCACTCTCAGAAGCCTAGTACAGCAAGTGTTCTCCCTTTTTACCACCCCAGAATTCCAGCCCAAATGGTGGGAAAGGAAAGGAAGAGAATAAGCATTTATGTATACCTACTATGTGCCAGGCACTGTGCTAAGAGCTTTCTTTACAAATGTCATTCAATTTGATTTTCACAGCAAGCCTGTGAGTTAGATGATGGAATTATGCCCATTTTTACAGTTGAGGAAACTGAGGTAAACAGAGGTTAAGTGACTCCCCTGGAGCATTTAGCTAATGAGTGTCTGAGACCCAATTTGAACTCACAGCTTCCTGAATCCAGACCCCAGGCTTTCTCCACAGCAATAACAGCTGTTTCCTAATTTCTAGATAATAGAATCTATGGTATCAGCCCATCCTTCTCTGATGGAAGTAAAGAAAACAGAATTTTCTGATTTCAAAGTGGCTTCCAAACGATCTCCTTCTCATTCCCCACCAAAGCTCCTAACCATAAATACAATGGAAACCATCCTTGAGTAGTCCTGTGACCCCTCCTGTGACCCTTCCTGTGACCCTTCCTGTATGCCCCCTTTCCCTAAAGAGAACTAAATTACGAGTGTCTCTCCATCCTCATCCTTTCCTTATCCCCATGCCCAGGACTGCCAGTTCTCAGAGAAGGTTTGATCTCCCATTTTGCACAAAGGGAAGCACCATGGATGTTGGAGCAAGAAAACCACGGAACCTTCTGTTCAGGTGAGTGAGGGGAAAGCAGGTCTGTGAGGGCTGTTATCACAAGATAACTACTTAACAATGACTACATGTCACAGTGAAGGGAGTGCTAGACTCAGGGGCAGGAAGACCTGACTTAAAATTCTTTTTTCAGTGCTTTTTAGCAGTCAGATCCTGAGCAAGTCACTGAACCTCTGAACCTCAGTTTCCCCATCTGTGAAATGAAGGGGTTGGACACTATGGCCTTTCACTTCCATTCCATTGATAAAACTATGAGTCTGTAACATCCATGATTTGGAACTTTGGGTCATGGAGCTCTCCTGAAGGTATCCAGAAAGGGTCTAGGCTGTCTGATACAAGGTGTTTACTAGACCTTTAAGTCAACAAGCATTTATCAAGTGCTGGGGATTTGAAGAAAGGCAAGGGATATTCCTTGCTCTCAAGGAAGTCATGGACCAGTAGGGAAGACAACATGGACAGAACGATGTAAAACACGCTCTGTATGGGATAAAGAACATCTAGTCAAGGGAGGGAAGACCCTTAGATTAAGGAGGGTTGGAAAAGCCTCATTCTGGAAGGTGGGCTTGAGCTGGGGCTTCAGTGAAGCCAAGGGGAGCATTCTAGGCATGAGGGGCTGCCAGGGAAAGCCCATGGAGACTGGAGATGGTGTATCCTGTTCAAGACATAGAAAGGAGGCCTTTGCTACTGGATTATATGTGGAGGGGGAGTAAGATGAAAGAACACTGGAAAGGGAGGAGAGGGGCAGCTGACAAAGGCCTCTAAGAGCCCAGCAGAGGATTTTATATGTCATCTTGGTGCTAGGGAGCCACTGCGGTTTATTGAGGAGGCAGTGATGTGGTCAGATGGGAGCTTGAGGAAGATGAACTTGACAGCTGGGTAGAGCATTGACTGATCTAGGGAGAGACTTGAGGCAGTGAGACCTAACAGCAGGCTTTTTCAATACGGCAGGTGTGAGGCAATTGGGGCCTGAACCTAGAAACTGGCTGTGTTGGGAGATGGGGGTGTACGTGAGAGATGTTACAAAGGTGGAATCAGCAGGACTTTCCAAAAGATTGAAGATGGGGGGTGGGATGGTGGTATGAGAGTGAGAGATGGTGAGCAGTGGATGGCATCTCTTTTATGAGCCTGGACAATCGAAAGGGTGACCTGGATGGTGTTAGGAAAGTAGGAAGATGGGAGAGTTGGTGGAAAGATAATGAGGTTAGTTTGGGACATGGTAGGAGGAGAACCCAAAGAGAGGAGTGTCATCAGAACCTAGAGAGAAGAGAGTATCAAGGAAAAGGGGATGAGTGATGGTGTCAAAAGCTGCGGAGAGGTCAAGAAGGATGAGGATTAAGAAAGGGGCCTTTGGATTTAATAATTAGGGGATCACTGGTAACTTTGGAGAAGGGAATTTTTAGTTAAAGGGTGAAATTTGGAGCCAGACTACTGAGTTTTATAGAAAGCAAGAGTAAAGGAGTTGGAGACCCCAAGTGTAGATGGCCATCTCTAGGTGTTTAGCCATGAAAGGAAAGAGAGATATAGGGCAATATCTACTGGGGATGGATGGATCAAGAGAGGGTTCTTTGAGGACTGGGGGGAAATGGTTTCATTTGCGGCACTAAGGAAGGAGCTAGTAGAAAGGGAGAGATTAAAAATTAGTGAGAAAATGGAGATGATAGAGTAGGGAGTACATGGTATGGAATGGGATCATTTGGGCAAGTTTGCCTTGCAAAGCAGGAGGGCCCCCTCTTCATGTGATGCTGGGTAAAGGAGGAAAAGAAGGTGTCTGATTTATGTGAGTTGGGAAGGAAGTAAGAAAGCTCTTGGTAAATATCTGATTGTTTCAGTGAAATAAGAGGCCAAGTTCTCAGCTGAGGTTGGTGGGAACAAGCCATATGAGAAGGTTGGGGGAGGAATGAAAAGATTTGTAAAAGCTGCTATGATGAGTGGGATAGGGGAATCATGAAGTTGTCAAAGGATTGCCTTGCCACTATGGGGGCCCAGCTGAGATTCTGTTGCCTAAATTTGCAGTGGATCCAGGCAACCTGGTTTCATGATTTTCTTTCTCTCCATTCAGCAGCAGTGAGTAGGAATGAAGATGGTATCTTACCTAGAAGCCATCCATGGCTGAGACTTGCATAACTTACCAACCCAAGTTCCTTTCCTTATCTTTCTGGTCCAATTGTTGTCTCTTTGCTTGGGGAATCACCGGCCAGATTCATGTAGGTGACTGGCACCCTCAGTTTGGGGAGATGGCAGGTAGAGATTCCTCGGTGTCTTCCAGGACACCTTCCAGCAGCCTTTGGTATCTCCAATATTTGGTCCAGTTTCTCATCCACATTAGGAAAGGACAAAGATAACTCCTTATAAGTAATAAAGTGAAAGAAGAGAGAAATCAGGACTGGGGCTAGAACCCACACTCGGCCAATAGAGAGAGACTAGATTCCAGGGATTGAGGTAGAAGTTAGGGCTTTGTATGGGCTCTGAGCCCAGGCAGACTTTCAATAAACATTAATAAAGTGCCTACTGTGTTCTAGGCACTGTGCTAAGCTCTGGGGATATAAGGAAAGTAACAGTCAGTCCCTGATGTTAAGGAGCTCACAATCTAGGAGATGAGTCTTAGCTGAGCCCAGTGAAAGAACGTCTTTTGGTGTGGAAATACAGTAAGTTCAACAGCAACCTAAGTAAACGCCAGGAGAGAGGACAATGGCCATTCAGGAAGGAGAGCAGAATTGAGGAGAGAGTAGCCAAACTAATAGTGATAACAGCCAACAGTTATGTGGTGCCTCAGAGAAGCCAAGCACTTTGCAAACATCATCACATTTGATCCTTATGAGAACTCTAGGAAGCAGATGCTCTTATTATCCTCCTTTTAGAAATTAGGAAACCGAGGTAAGCTGAAGTATGGTGTTTTGCCCAAGGTCATGTTGCTAGCAAGTTTCTGAGGTGGCTCTGGAATGCAGGTCTTGACTTCAGGTCCAGCTCTCTATCTGTAGCACCACCAGCTATATTTTGATTGATAAGCGGAATGCAGTGAAAGTGTTTTCTCATACATGAATGAGGTGAGAAATGGGAGGAGAATTTTACAAGTTATCTTGCTGAGAGTTGAGAGCTTTTTATTTTTAGCTCCCTATGCAGTCAACAAAATAAACAACATGAATTGCTAGGTACTATAGAAAAGGTTTATTTGTCTATTGGCTAATGACAAGTAGTATATTAGATGATAAATGTACTTGAAGGTCTATTGCACATATTGTTTTTTTTTAAAGAACGTTCATATGTATATATATTATTTATATATATATTATTTATATATATATACATTATATATCTATCTATCTATATATAGATATATATAGATATATACCTTTCTAAGGAAAGAATCTTGTGAGATATAACTTTCTTCTTTCTACCATTGGTACATTGGCTATACTTACAAAAAGTCTTCTGAATGACTGACTGATGTTGCTTACCAATTCATTTGAAAATCTATCTGCTAGACTGAAGAATAGTAACATAAGTGAAGGATAAGTTCAAATCAGAAAATAGCATTATACAGACTCTTTTTGTAGAAGAGTTGTGATGGTCCATGATAATTTCAAGATGGCTTGTAAAGTATTCATGGTTTTCTAAGAGCCTTCCATTTAGGCAAATACTTGTAACTTCTTGATCTGGTGAGTGCCCTGCTGATGAAATGTTCTTACAAGGTAACCTGGGAACGAAGGAACTACTCTGGTACAGTGACAGAAAGCAAATGACCAGATGGGCTTCCCTGTGACCATCCACTGGGAATTTTTGCACATGAATTTCAAACCTTTCTGCCTGTTGGGAAACAATTTGATGTCAGGTTGAGAAACTAAAGGAAATGTTGCACTTAATCAAAAGTGGTCAGAGTTTGATGTAATCACTGCCTGATCCTGAAAAGCTTTGGATGCTCGATCAGGACAGTTTGGAATCACTGCAAAAGGAAAACCATTAAGCTTGAAACATGTACATGCTTGTTGTTCCAGTGGAAAATTTATATATTTACATTTATTTTATTTAAAAATATTTATAACAAAATTGGGCAATTTCAGCTCAATGTTTCATTAAAGAATTTTTAGCTCAAACCCCAGCTTAGACCATTACTGTGAATCCTGAAAGGATTCATCAATCACACAATAGGAAGGGCTGCTATAAGACTGACAGTGAAGCATGCTGTTCACTTCCTGACAGAAGGGTGATAGACTCAAAGTCTACTATAAGAGAATATTTTGGACCTTGGAAATGGTTGGCTTTTTTTTTTATCATGTTTATTCTGAGGATTTTGGTTTTTCTTTTTTTAATTAGGAAGGAGAAAATTCAAAGATACATTAAAAAAGTAGATAATGCTATCCTAAAAAAGTAATAAACAAGAACAGAAGTATGCTTCAAATGAATACAAAAACCAAAGTTGACAGTCATGATGTGTTCTTAGACATGAGAAAAGAAAAAGTAAGGATAAGATAAAAGGGATCATCAGGGAAATTAAACTATGTTTGTAGATGTTATGGTAATGGAATAACGGTAATGGAATAATGTAAATACTTACTATATGTGCCACAAATGGCACATCTGTCATAATAAAAATCTGTAATAAATAGAAACTGGGGCACAAAGGTCTGAGCACAATCAATTTATCAACAAGGCTAGTAATCACCAATAAATAGGATCCAAGACTCCTCAGCAGCCAGGCATCCATCTGACAGTCAGAGCAGCTTACCAGATCTCCAGTTTCTGTACCTACGGCTGGACTGCATCCCCCAACCTTAGGCAGCTTGTCTCACTGTGCAGAGTACCGGATGCATTTGGAAGATGGATATTCAAATCCTGTCACTGGCTCTCAGGAGGTGTGTACCTTATCTGAGGCTCAGGCAAAGATCTAAGACTTATGTCAATGAATCATAATGTTAACCTCTGTGAATATGCTGACATAACCACCGAAGGACAATGATACTAAGGTATATACAATCAGTGACAAGGAAAGTAATCTCCAAAAGACTGAGATGGCACTGATCGTTTAAGGGCTGAATTCTGGTACTTGGCAATTACAGCCTTCTATTCCAGTGGGAGACATTGGTCCTGTCCTTACAATCAGGGACCTTTAAGTGATGCCTTCCCAAAGAAACTCTTTTTCAAACAGCTAAGTGCAAAACAGAAATCACCATTTTTAATAAGCACAATCAAATTTACTACAGAATGTGATGAGCATAGCATTAAAAATCCAACCAAATATGCACTTCAAAAATAACTGAACTCAAATTAATTTTTTAAAGTATATTTCTCATACTATTCATTTGGGAATAACTCACACTTGTGTAGCAACGTCTCTAAGATGACAGTAAAGACACGCCAAGTGTCCTACTGGGCACTTATTGAAACTACACACACACTTACAAATACAAACAAGGGAACGTGCAATAATAAAATGGTTATTCTTTAAAAAAAAAAGTGCAATGGAGAAAGGCCATCTAATACTGAGGACAGAACACACCCAGTCACAGGGTTTGAGTGATGCTAGTCAGGTCACTCGGCCATCTGAGCTCCTGGCCCGAGTTGTGAATGTAACGAGAATGCTGGGCTTGCTTGTGTCTCAGGTTTGTTGTGAGGATCCGGTATTGTTGTATGTGAAGCTCTTTGTACATCCTGGGGATGTGAGCTAATGGTATTTTCAAATGATTAATTCTGCCCACTTAAGTTCAAAGACTCTTCTCTTTCCCTAGGAAATAGATAATAAATCTGTTAACTTTATGCCAGTGGAGAGAAAAGTATAGATTTGTATATATGTTTGTGTGTCCAGTTGTGTGTACACACACACACACGTTTGTTTTTTTCCTTCAGATGGAGAGACGAGGCTTGAATTGAGGGATACTACTGCCAAACTGAGCATTTCTGTGGATGAATCCCGACAGCAGAGATTCAGGAATTATGGTCACTGCAACCTCAATTTGAAGGAAACTTGTAACTCTGATATCAAGAAAGAGAAAAAACAAAAGAGTCACTGTGAATTTGATAAAGATGGAAAGAGTTTCAGGCAATGTTCAGTCCTAATTCGCTGTAAGGAAAGGACCTCAGGGAATAGCTGTTCTTGGGATAGTAAAAATAGGAAATGCTTTACGGAACAGGTGGGCCTTGTTGAGTCCCGTGAGAAGTCTTCTGAAGTGCAAACTTATCAATGTAATCAATGTGAGATGGCCTTCAGCTTGAATTCAGACCTAATTAGACATCAGAAAAGTCACACTGGAGAAATGCTTTATATATGTAATGAGAATGATAAGACCTTTAGTTGTAATTCAAAGCTCATTGACAACCAGAAAATTCAAAATGGAAAAATATATTACGGATGTAATGAATGTGGTAAAGCCTTCAAGCAACAGTCATCCCTTGTTCGCCATCAGAAATTTCATATTAGTGAAAGGCTACATAAATGTATGCAATGTGAAAAGGCCTTCAGGCGACAGTCATCCCTTATTTCCCACCAGAGAATTCACACTAGAGTGAAATCTCATGAGTGTCATAAGGGTGGTAAAGCTTTCAGTGAAAACTCATCCCTTATTGTACATCAGAGAAGCCACAATGGAGAGAAACCTTATGAATGTAATCAGTGTGAAAAGACTTTCAGACAGCGTTCGCATCTTAGTCATCATCAGAGAATGCACAATGTGGAGAAACATTATGAATGTAATCAATGTAGAAAGACTTTCAGTTGCAGTTCTAATCTTACTAAACACCAGAGAATCCACACTGGAGAGAAACCTTATGAATGTAGTCAATGTGGAAAGGCTTTCAGATGCAGTTCTAGTCTTGGTAAACATCAGAGAATCCACACTGGAGAGAAACCTTATAAATGTAATCAATGTGGAAAGACTTTTGGAAGAAGTTCCAATCTGGCTGTGCATCAGAAAACCCATACTGGAGAGAAACCTTATGAATGTAATCAATGTGGAAAGACTTTCCGACAGCACTATAATCTTTTGGAACATGAGAGAATCCACTCTGGAGAGAAACCTTATGAATGTAATCAATGTGGAAAGACTTTCAGATGCAGCTCCATTCTTGCTATACATCGGAGAGTCCACACTGGAGAAAAACGTTATGAGTGTAATCAATGTGGAAAGGCTTTCAGAAGGAGCTCTGGTCTTGCTATACATCAGAGAATCCACACTGGAGAGAAGCCTTATGAATGTAATCAGTGTGGAAAGCCTTTCAGATGCAGTTCTAGTCTTGCTGATCATCAAATAATCCACACAGGAGAGAAACCTTATGACTGTAATCAATGTGGTAAGACTTTCAGAGGCAGGTCTGGTCTTGCTAAACATCAGAGAATCCACACTGGAGAGAAATCATAAGAATATATTCAATGTCGAAAAACTTTCAGAGAGAGAGAAAGAGAGCTCCAATGATCCAATGTTGTGGGGAACACCAGAGGAAGTTTATGAATGTAATCGTTGTGGAAAGACTTTCAGATGCAGCTCCAGTCTTATTGACCATGAGAGAATCCACACTGGAGAAACGTTATGACTGTAATCTATTCGAAAAGACTTTTAGACACAGCTCCAGTCTTACTCTGCATCAGAGAATCCACACTGGAGAGAAGCTTCATAAAGGTCATGAATGTGACAAATCTTTTAGAGACCATTCATCTCTTATTGTACATCAGAGAATCCACACTGGAGAGAAACCTTATGAATGTAATCTATGTGGTAAAACCTTCTAGCAACAGTCCTTTCTTTCCCATCCGAGAATTCATACTAGATAGAAATCTTATTACTCTAATGAATGAGGAAAGACATTCAAATGGAGTACTGAGCTTTTTAGACATCAGAAAATTCATTCTGGGCATGAGCTAAAATATGAACCCACTGTGGGAAGACCTTCAGTCAGAGATCATCTCTTCTTTGCACTGGAGAATTACAGTGGCGAGAAACCTTAGGAATGTGCTCAATGTGGACATGCCTTTTGCTGGAAGAGGGAGGTCCCTAGACATCATTATATTCACACTGGAAAGAAGTCTAATAAAAGCAATTGTGGGAAATCCTTTACATGGAGCTCCTACTTGGCTGTACTTTGGAGAAATTATACTGGAGGTAAAAACGTGGATCTAATTAACAAGGAAGACCTCTTGCTTCAGCACACACATAATTAGACAAACCCAAATTTCATACTGCTTATTGAGCCCTATAAATGTAATGAGTTTTTCCCTGAAATACTATTGTTTTTCAGTACTCCTCAGTAATAGTCCATAGCATTCATACACCATAACTTTACCAGCCATTCCCCAACTGATTAATGTTCACCTATTTCCTGTTCTTTGTTGAAACAAAAATTATGGTATAAATATTTTGTTAAGCACTGAATGCTTATTCCTGTAATGATATCTTTAGGATGGTAGGTGGCACAGTGGATCTAGTACTGCTTCTGGAGCCACAAGAACTGAGTTCAAATCCAGTCTCTGACACTTACTAGCTGCGCGACTCTGGGTAAATTATTTAACCTATTACTGCCTCAGTTTTCCCCATTGGTAGAATATGTATGCTAATAAAATCTACCTCTTAGGGTTAATGTGAGGACCAAATGAGATCATACCTGTAAAGTGCTTTGTAAGCATTAAATCACTATTTAAATGCTAGGTATTATTATTATTATTAATTATTATTGTTATTCTTATTATTCCTTGGGTCATGAGTCTCATGGTAGAGTCATTGGCTCAAAGATGTGAACAGATTAGTCACTTTTCTAATCAAATTGATATTCAAAACAGTGTAGAGGAAGGAAGTATGTTGTAACGAGAAGGCTTCTGGGATAGAGCCAGGAAGACTTGGGTTCAAATCTTTCCTCATGCTCTCTAGCTTTGTAACTCTGGGCAAGGAGCAACCTCTCTGTGACTCAATTTACTTATCTGTAGAGTGAGGACAATGATCTCGGTCACTTCTATGGTCCTTTCCAAATCTAAATCTGTGTTCCCATGAAAAGTGTATTCATCGCCTTTTTCCATAGTCTCTTTCAGTATTCTAGGAAGGAGGCCTGGCAGGATCAAAACTAGCAGGACCAAAACTGAAACTGTAGCAAAGCGATTTTGCAGTACTTAAAAATACAAATCCTGAGAAACTGAACAGATCAGTTGTAGACTTTTAAAATATAAATGGAGGCTAGAGACAAGATGGTGGAGTGAGACCAGCATGCTTGCCTAGATCTTGCAATACACCTATCTTTAACAACTTAAACAACAAATGTATTTAAAAAAAATAATGAGCAAAAGAGAGAACAAAAATCTCATCGAACCATTTTTGTAGCCCGGGGTATCTTAGGAAGGCATAAAGAAAGGTCTGTGTACACTGAAGTGGGACCTGACTGGGTGCATGATGCATTGGAATTGACATTAGCTTTGGGCTTTGGAGGCAACAGCAACAGAGGCAGAAGCATTGGGGGTGGTAAGAGGACTGTATACTTGGTCAGAAAGAGATGCCAGGGCACTGCTGTGCTAGTGTTGGGCACAGGATCAAGAGACATTTGGCAGCCCTGTCACCCATTAACCAGTTCATGGTCAGAGTTTCAGGTTGGAGAGGTATGGTCAAGGTTGCAAGAGACCAGGGGCCCTAGCTGTGTAAGGACCAGAGCACAGACCAAGAAGGCAGTGATCCAACCTTTTCCTGAATCACACTACTTTGGGAGGACTAAAAACTTACAGACTCATAACCTTAACAGCAAAAGCAGCAGAGATTAAAAAATAGAAGCTCAGGCCAAATATCCACCCCACTGGTGAGCAGAGCCCAACCCTAGCATAAAAAGAAAAGTCAAGAAATGGGATAGAAAAGAGTAAATAATTAAAAAAAAAAGAACCTGACAATAAGTAGCTACCATGGTGACAGGGATGCTTGAGACCAAAACACAGAAGATAACAATGACTTGAAAACATCTAGAAGCAAAGCCTCAAAGAAAAATGCATATTGGACATGATCCAACAAGAATTTTTGGAAAAACTAAAGGAAGGAGCAAATGAAGATTTTAAAAATCAGGTAAGAATGGTAGAGGAAAATTGGGAAAAGAAATAAAAACAATGGAAGAAAATTATGGCAGCAGAATGAGCAGCTTAGTAAAAGAAGCACAAAAAATACTGAATAAAATTCCTTAAAAATAGGAATTGGCCAAATGGTAAAAGAGATAAAATACTTCACTGAAGAAAATAACTCCTTAAAAATTAGAATTGGTCAAGTAGAAGCTAAGAATTCCATGAGACATCAAAAAACAATAAAAAATTCAAAAACTAAAAAATAAAAGAAAACATGAATTATCTCATAGGAAAAACAATTAACCTAGAAAAGAGATAATGGAGATATTTTTAAAAAAAATTATTGGATTATAAATTATTATATTATAAATAAATATATTATCAATTATTGTATTACAAAACTATATTATTAAAAATTATCTGAAAGCCATGGTAAAAGAAAAAAGAGCTTAGACATCATATTTCAAGAAATTATAAAGGAAAACTGCTCAGATATCTTACAACTTGAGGGCAAAGTAAAAATTCAAAGATCTAATGATCTTTTCCTGAAAGGAATCCCAAAATGAAAACTCCCAGGAATATTCTAAATAAAATCCAGAACTCTTAGGTCAAGGAGAAAGTACTGCAAGCAGCCAGGAAGACAGAATTCAAATACCATGCAGCTACAATTGGAATCATGTAAGATTTTGCATCCATTACTTTTAAGGACTGTTAAGTTTGGAATATGATATTCCAGAAGGAAAAAGAGGTAGGATTAAAACTGAGAATAACCTACCCAGCAAAACTCAGTAAAATCCTATGGGGGAAAATAGATGTTTAATTTAATAGATATTTAGAAAACTTTTATGCTTTCCCGAAGAGTCTAGAGCTAAACAGGAAATTTGACATTTGGAAACAAAACCCAGAGAAGCATAAGAAAGGTAAACATGAGTGAGAAAATGTAAGGGACTTGAAAAGATTAAAGTATTTACATTCCTATGTGGGAAGATGATACATGTATTCCCTAAGACCTTTATGACCATTAAAATAGTTAGGAGACTATTTAGAGGGATCTAAGTGCTGATATCTCAAAAGAAGAATGGAAGAGTGAGAAAGTGGAATGCACTGGGAGAGGGCAGAAGGGAGAGAAAGAATAGGGAAAATTATATAAAAGAGTTGTGCAAAGAAGAATCTTTACAATGCAGGGAAAACTGAACTGGTTCAAAGTGGGAAGTGTGTGTGTGTGTGTGTGTGTGTGTACCCACAGTTGGGTAAATGGGAGGGGAAGGGGCTAAAAGAAATCGGGGATAAGAGAGTGTCATGTACAGGTAAATTAGGGTTAATGATCAGAAGCAAAACAGACTTTGTGAGAAGAGAACAGGGAAAAAAAGAGACAGCTAAATAGAAGAGAATAAGATGGAAGGAAATGCAAAGTTAGCGATTACAATTGTAAATGTGATGAATTCACCTATAAAATGATAGAGGATAGATAGCAGGATGGATGAAAAACCAGAATCCAACATTATATTGTTTATAAGAGAGACCCTTCAAATAGATGCTCATAGAGTCAAAATAGCAGATGGGAGAAGAATTTATTATGCTTCAACTAGAGTTAAAAAAGGAAGAAGTAGCAATCATGATCTCAGACAAAGCAAAAGTAGCCATCATTTAAAAATATAATGAAGGAAAATACATTTTGCTGAAAGGTAGCATAGACAATGAATTATCACTATTGAACATGCACCAAATGGCAGAGCTTCCACATTCTTGAAGGAAAAGTTAAATGAGTTACAGTAGCAAATAAACAGCAAAATTAGTGAGGCGTATCATTTTACTTCTTCCAGATCTGAATAAATCTGACTAAAATAAAAAAGAATTAAGTAAATGAATTTTAGAAAAGTTAGATATGATAGACTTCTGGAGAAATTTGAATAAGAATAGAATGGAGTATATTGACTTCTCAGCTATACATGGCATCTTAACAAAAATTGAGCATGTATTAGGGCATAAAAACTCACGACAATTGCAGACAAGCATAAATATAAAATACATTTTGGGAGAATGATAAGGCAAAAATTATATCCAATAAAGGGCCTTGGAAGCCTAAATTTAAAATTTAGTAGAAACTAAATAATCTAATCCCAATGAATGAGTTGATCCAAGAACGAGACATAAAAGCAATAATTTCATCTCATTGTTGACAATGAGACAACATATCAAAATTTGTAGGATATAACCAAAGCAGTACTTAGGGGAAAATTTGTATCTCTGAACATTTACTTGAATAGAAGATAGAAAGAACAATTCAATGAATTGAGTATGCAACTAAAAAAAAACTTCTAAAAGCAACAAATGAAAAATCTCCAATTAAACACCAAGATAGAATCAAAAGAAGGATTAATAAAATTGAAAGAAAAAAAGCATTGTAATAATGAAAATTATAAAACATAATTTGGCTAATTTGAATTAAAATAGAGGAACCAAATTACTCATAAAAAAATGAAATGTGAATTGCAACCAATGAAGATGAAATTAAAGCATTAGGAGTTATATGCCAATTTAACTTATAGTCTAAACGAAAAAAAAAAAAAAACAACACAAATTGCCCAGATTAATAGGAGAGGAAATAGAATATTTTAAATAGTTAAGAACAATTCCAATAGCATGTTAATTGTTTAAAAATAGTCTTGTCAAATTTCTTCTATGACACAACCATAGTTTTGATAGTTAAACCAGAGGGTTAAAAAGCTGAAAGAAAATATAGACCAATTTTCCTAGTGAATATTCCTGTAAAAATTTTAAGTAAAATACTAGGAAGATGATTACAGCAATATATCACAAAGATCATACACTATGGAAAGGTTGGGTTTGTGCCAGGAATGCAGGGCTCATTCAATATTAGGAAAACCATAAATGATCACATCAACAATAAAAACACCAAAAAATCACATCATTATATCAATAGATGCAAAAAAAAATTTTAGACAAAACAATTTTTTGACAAAACACCCATTCCTATTAAAAATAATGTAAAGCATAGGAATAAATGGAAATTTTCTTAAAATGATTAGTATTTATCTAAAACCAATGTTAAGTATTATCTGGTAATAGGCATAAACTAGAATCCTTTCCAATAATATCAAGCATGAAATAAAGAAATCCATTATCACCATTATCATTGAATATTGTACTAGAAATGCTAGATATAGCAATAAAATAAAAAAAATTGAAGGAGTAAGCATAGGCAATGAGAAAAAAGAATCACTTTTTGCAGATGATATGGTTTAATAAGAAAACACTAGAGACTCAACTAAAAAACTAGTCAAAACAGCAAGTTTAGCAAGGTTGTAGGATACAAATAAAACCACAGAAATGATTAGCATTTTCATATATTACCAACAAATCTCAGCATAAAGAAATAGAGAAATTCCATTTGAAATAAATGCAGATAATAGAAAATGCTGCTAAGACACACACAGGAACTCTGAACACAATCACAAAATAATCTTCACACAAAGATAAGAGCTAAAGAATTGGAGAAATATCAATTGCTCATGGGCAGGCCAAGTCAATAAATAATAATGATATCAATGAAATTAATTTACTTATCCAGTGCCACACCAATCAAACTACCGAAGAATTTGTAGGGCTATAAAAATAAAATTCATCTGCAGGAACAAAAGAGCAAGAAAAAGAAGGGAATAGGGGGTGGGGTGGGCATGTGGGAATGTGGCCTGGCAATACTAGATCTCAAACTATACTGCAGCACTATAATCATCAAAACAATTTGGTACTAGATAAGAAATAGCAGGGTTAATCAATGGAATAGACCAAATACACAATATATAGAAGCAAATAAGCACAGTAAGCTTGTGTTTGATTAACCCAAACATCTCAGCTGTTGGGGAAAAAAACCCACTCTAACAAAAACCATTTAGAAACTTGGAAAGTAGTCTGGCAGAAATGGGCATTGTCCAATATCTTATGCAGTACACCAAGATAAGGTCAAAATGGCTGGGTAATTTAGACAAATGGTGATAATCATAAGCAAATTATTAGACCCTGGAAGAAACTACCTGTCAGGTCTACGGGTAGAGGAACAGTCCATGACCAAACAAGAGTTAGAAATTCTCAGGAGATAAAATGGATAATTTTGATTAAATCAAATTGAAAAGTTTTTTATACAAACAAAACCAATGCAGCCAAAATTAAAAGAAAATTTGGAAAATGAGAAAAAAAATTAGGAAACTTTCCCAGATACGTAGAGAACTGAGCCAAATTTATATATTCCTCAGTTGACAAATGGTCAGTGGATATAAACAGGCATTTTTCAGATCAAGAAATCCACGCTATTAATAATGATATGAAAAAAATGGTCTAGATCACTAATAATTAGAGAAATACACATGAAAACAACTGTGAAAACCACCTCACACCCATGAGATTGGCTAAGATGACAGAAAAGGAAAAATGATAAATGTTCTTAAGGATGTGGGAAAGGTGGTACACTAATCCATTGTTGGTGGAGTTGTGAATTAGTCCAATCAGTCTGGAGAAGGATTTGGAAATATGCCTAAGGGGCTATGAAAATATTTCTAGCAGCTTTTTTTGTGGTAGCAAAGAATTGGAAACTGAGTGAATACCTATCAATTGGAGGATGGCTGAATAATTTATGGCATAAGAATGTGATGAAATATTGTGACATAAGAAATAATGAAGGACATGGTTTCAAAAAAAGACTAGTAGGACTTACATGAATGGATGCAACGTAAAGTGAGCAGAACCAGGATAAAAATGTTCACAATAACAGCAATATTGTAATGATGATCAACTGTGAAAGACTTAATAACTGATCAGTAAAATGATCCACCACAATTCTAAGGAATTCATGATGAAAAATTCAGTCGACATGAGGTTAGTGAATTGATAAACTCAGAGCACAGATTTTAACTTTTCCTTTCTTTATTTTTTCTTGCTTCCCCACTCTCCCCTCCCAGCTCCCCAGAATGTGATTAACAAAGAAATAAGTTTTATATGATTTCATATATATATAGAGTATTATATTACTTACCATTTGAATAGGTAGGTGAGGGGGCAAGGGAAAAAATGGAATTTGTAACTGAAAATAAAAAAATAAATTTTAAAAAGAAAATGAATGTTGTAACCCTGTATTTTAATAAATCCAATACCTCCAACTACAGGGCCAGGACTTACCAATCACTGCAAAATGCTAAAGTAAAAAACAAACGAAAAAAACCCAATGACCCCAAAACTGGGTAGCAGTCTGGCAGAAACTCAGTATAGATCAACACCTCATACTGTATACCGGATTGGCTCTAAATGGATACGTAACTTAGACCAAAGGGTTACCGCAAGTAAATTATAAGAACCATGAAGAAGATATATTTTGCAGTTATTGGTAGGGAAAGAGTTCATCACCAAACAAGAGATAAGAAGGATCACAGAAAATTAAAATGTGCCATTTATTATCACATAATAAATTTAATTCATCTTAATTCTAAAGAATCTAAAGATTCTCAGAGGAGATCTGAGAATCCTCTGTGTGGAGATGATCACTGATCCCCATAACTGGGGAAAAGATGTGTAGCAAATTTCCTTGATAAAAACGTCATACCCAAGGTATATAAAGACTGGTTACAGATTTACGAAAACAAGCCATCCCCCAATAGACCTATGATCAAAAGCTAGGAATAGGCAGTTTTCAAAGGAAGAAATGCAAGTGATCAACAATCACGTGAGAAAATGCTCCATCTCTGTTATCATTAATGCAGATCAATAATAATTAGAAAGCTTATCAGATTGGCAAAGGTGATAATGAAATGAAAATAACAAATATTGGAGGGAATTTTTTTTTTGACTGCAGATTTGTAATGAAAGTCTTTTTACTTTCTTTTCACCTGTAAGATGGCAGGTAAGAGGGGGAGAAATAAATGTTTATTTAAAAATAATGTTAAGTTTAAAAAAACTTAAGGAACTTGCTCAAAATTATTAATAATCAGATATAAATTAAGCCATATGTGAGGTTCCACCTCTCACTCAAATTGGCAATGATAACAACTATTGGAGGGACTGTGAGAAAATAGGCAAATTAATCAATTCCCTGTTGATGAAGATGGGAAGCTCCCAGTCACTGAATTGTGTTTTCCCTTTGACTCAGTGATACCACTAGAGGGCATATTTCCTTAAATCAAAGAAAGGAAGAGGACCCAAATACATGAAAATATTTCTTATAGCTCCTTTAAGGATAACAACTGGAAACTAAGGTGTCATGTCTTATAACAGGGCGACAGCTGAATAAAGGTTGGTATATGAATGGATTTGAATACTAATATGCCATAAAACATGCAATTTCATTGAAACCTGGAGAGTGAACGGTTGCAGAGTGAGATGAGTTGCATCAAGGGCAGTAATTTGTAACAATAACAACGTTGCAAAGACCAGCAACTTACCAAGCTGTCACACCTCTGATTACTGTAACGACCAAGCACTATCCCACAGGACTCTGTGCTACCTGCTTGCTGACAAAGAGAGGTGGCGGATTCAGCACTTTGAATCCAGAGTGATTGGGCTGCCGCTATCCATTTTATTGCTGTCTCGCAAGTGTACACGAGCAGCTAGCACCGAAGGAGAGGGGTCCCCGATCATGAGGAAGATCTATATGATGCCATCGGTGGTCATGGATTTGATTGTGTCCTCAAATGAAATTCTAATCTGGTCTCATTTTAAGTGAGATGTGTTCTCCCATTAGGATAATTGTGATGTTTGACTCTCTATAGCTGATTTGGCAAAGGAGAGAGCCGGAAAGAGGTGTGTCTTCTTTCTCAAGTCCTTGTGAAGTTACATTATATGGAGTGCAGACAAGGGCATCGGGACAATTTGGAAAGTGACATATTGAATTTTTTACTGTTTCAAAATGAAAACAAGCAATAAATAATACAAATTATTTCATGTGCAATCCTCTTTTTCTTATTATATAAGTGTGTGTGTATATATATATATTATATGTGTGTGTATATATGCATACACACGTATATAGAATGCTCATTTTATTTCATGGTTGTGAATTTTAAAATAAAAAGTCTAATTTTGACAGTTTTCTTGAAGACATTCTCCCTATTACTTGGATATAATCACCTTTATTGTTCATTTTTGATGTAACATTTGATATAAGTGGAGATAACCAACAGAAGAAAGGCTCTAGAATTAAGGAGCATTGGAAAGGCTGAAATTTACAGACAACATAATACAAATAAAAGATTGAAAATGACTGAAAATAATCGGACAACAACAGAAAGTTGGGGCAGCCAGGTGGTACCATGGATAGAGCACTGGCCTGGAGTCAGCAAGGCCTGAGCTCAGATCCAGCCTCAGACACTTACTTGCTGTGTGCCCCTGGGAAAGTCACTTAACCTCTGTTTGCCTCAGTTTCCTTATCGGTAAAATGAACTAGAGAAGGAAGTAGAAAACCACTCCTCCAATATCTTGACCAAGAAAACCGCAAATGGGGTCATGAAGAATCTAGTCCAACACAACTGAAAACAACTGAACAACAATAACAAAAGACTTGCTGGAGAAGGCAGGATCTTAGCTGAGACAGGAAGGAAGCCAAGAGACCAAGATGAGGGAGAGTGTCCCAGGCAGGGGGAATGGCTAGAAAAAATGCCAGGAGTTGGGAGATGGAGCACGTTGTGTGAGGAGGGCAGTGTCACTGGATTAAGTGTTACTGGGAGGGGGCTGGCCTAAGGTGGAAGAAGACTGGAAAGGGAGAGGGGGCTATAGAGGGCTTTGGAAGCCAAACAGAAGATTTTGTATTTGCCCCTGGAGGCAATAGGGGGCAGTTTTTTGAGTAGGAGGGTGACACTGTGAGATCTGCATTTTAGCAAGATCATTTTGACAGCTGAATGGAGGGTGGACTGGAGTGGGGAGAGACTAGAGGCAGGCAGATCTCCCAGCAGCTACCGCAATAGTCCGGATGTGAGGTGACGAGGGTCTGCCCAGGATGGGGGCTAAGTCACAGCACAGAAGGGGATATTGGAGAGATGCTGCTGAGGTGAAGTCAATAGACCTGGACAAGTGCTTGGATGTTGGGGGTGGGGAACAGCCAAAGATAAGTGAGTGAGGAGTCAAGCAGGACACCTAGGCTGTGAGCCTGGGGGCCTGGGGTGGTGGTAATAGGGAAGTTCAGAAGAGGGGAGGGTTGGTGGGGGAAAGATGGTGAATTCAGTCTTTGACATGTTGAGTATAAGATGGCTACAGGACATCCAGTTGCAGACGTCCAAGAGGCACTTAAGGGATGTGAGACTGGAGGTCAGCAGAGAGGGAAGAGCTGGATGAGGAGATTTGAGAATCCTCAGCATGGAGATGATCACCGATCGGTGGGAGCTGATGAGATCCCCAGGTGAAGTAGAAGAGGGAAAAGGGGATCCAGAGCAGAGCGGGTGGGACATCCCTGGTCACAGGGTTAGTGGGTGCGACCTGGGTAAAGATCAGGCAGAGGACCTGGAGAAGGACGGGTCAGACAGGTAGAAGTGGGAGAGAAGAGGAGGATGGACAATCACAGGCTGCAGAGAGGGAAAGAAGGAAGAGCCGCTAGTGACCTGGGAGAGCAGCAAGAATGCTGGCCCCCTCCCTGCCACCCCTGGGCTCCCTGTAGGACTCAGCTCAGGTCACCCCAGGTATTGATGCTGCCTCCCCCATAACCTCCCCTCCTTTCTCTCTAGACAGACACATAGACACACCCACACAGATACACAGACACACACATCATTTCCATGATGTATCCCCTGTCAGAACAGAAGCTCCTGTGGCCTAGCAATCTTTTAGCCTTTTTGGTATCACTCCGGCCTAGCCTAGCACCTGCACTCAGTAGGCACTTCATGTACTTTTGCCGACTACAGCAGGAGCACGTGAGCAACCAGGGGTCCCAGCCTCCAGAATCAGACAAGGCAGGTTGGGGACTTGGCTTCCTTGGGAGCAGCCCCTGTCCCCGGAAAGGCTCCCCGAGGGTAACAACACCGGGGGAAAGCGGGTGGGGTCAGTCCGGAGAACGAATGATTCTTGAAAGTAGGAAGGGAGCATCCCCTCCCTCTTCACCCACCCCCCAGCCCGCCTCCAAACTCCGGAGGGGACTAGAGTCCAGCCCGACACCCCCAGACCCTCAGCAGGAGTCTGGTGGTCGGGGTCAGGGGGACAGAAGCCCCGGATGCTGGCAGGCTCAGAGGTGGGGGTGGGGACAGCGGAGACCCCCGGGGAAGGGGCAACCGGGACGGGCTCCGGAGGGGAACGTCAAGGCCTCCTGGCAGGTGCTGGAGGGGTTGGAAGAGAGAATCGGGGGCGCAGAACCAGCTTTGGGGGGCCGAGTCAAGGGCCAGGATGGGAAGAGGGAATGAGGGGGGGAGACACGATGTGGGGGTGCACTTTTGGGGGGGGCAGGGCTGCCTCGGTCCAGACGTGGGGGCGGGGGAGGGGCAGGACATCTGCTCTGGGTGGGGGAAGGGAGCGGGGGCTCTGGAGCGTTGGGGGATTGGGGCGGGGGGCACGGGGCTCCTGGTCCAGGGGTCCGAGTGGGCTCGGCGGTGGGGTGGCACAGAAGGGCATCATGGATCCTGTTGATCAAGGTGGGGCAGGGCTCGGGATGGTCGCATTTGGGGGGCTCCGAGGGGAGGGAGGGCTCTGGGAGCCTTGAGTGTCTGTGTGGGGTGGGATGCCAGGCTTTGTGGGGGGACACATGTCTCCCGGGTCCAGTGGCGCGGGTGGGGCTCGGACGCCCGGGTCCCGTGGGGTGTCTGGGGGTGTTAGAGCCCCCACGCACGCCCCCGCTGACCCAGAGTCGACTCAGCCTGACAGGCGGAGGTCACAAGGTCACGGGGAGGGGCGAGAGAGGAGAGGGGAGAAAGCGGAAGTGGAGCGCGGTGCGAAGCCTTCTGGGAAATGTAGTCCTGGGCTCCGCGCATGCCCAGGAGCAAAGGCGAGGGCGGAGGGGCTGCCGGAAGGCTCGGAGGGCTGCCTCTGCTCCGCGTCCTTCTCCCGCGGGGGCCTCAGCCCCCCAGAGCTGCCTCCCCTCCATCCTGCGCCCCGAGACCCCAGTCCCTCTCCAGTAACGCCCCCTCCCCCGCGGGCCCCCCGGGGCTTACTGGCGCCCGAAGGGGCGGGGGAGGGTCTCCCGCAGAGACTTGGGGGGCGGGGGTCTCCGGGTGTCCCGGATGGTCGAGGGGCCGAGGGCTCGGGCGGGCGCTGACCCCGGGTCATGGCCGGGGAGCCCCCGGCCCAGCCGCGGAGGTGGGGGGTGGGCGAGGCGCAGGCGCACGAGAGGCGCGAGTCCTGCGTGGAGGCCGAGTGCCCCGCGAGCTGCCAGGCAAGGAGCGTGCCCTCGCCTGCGGGAGCCGGGCAGCCTCGCCAGCCTCGCCAGCCTCGCCAGCCTCGCCAGGCGCACGGCTCAGCGGCAGAATTCCGGCGGTTTTCGGCTGTGCCGCTGGGAGGCAGGCCGGCAGCCCGGCAGCCTCGACGTGGGCACCACCCGGGGGCTTCGGCTGGCCACGCCGCTGGCAGTGGCGGTAGCCGAGGAGCAGAGGTCGTGATTCCCGCAGGAGACGCACAAAAAGCTTGTGACAGCCTGCGACCCCCATTCAGGTTGAGAGATGTCGGCGTGAACGGATTTTTCCTTAAGCGATAAAGAAGCCTCTGCCCAAGCCACCAGCTGGCATTACTGGTGATGGAGAGAAGCGCGAAGCCTTCCCAGGAAGCTGAGGGGTGAGCCGGGGATGCCCATCGCCACCGATATTCGGTATTGTTTTGGAAGTGTCCGCAACAGCCGTAAGAGAAGAAGAAAAATGGAAAAAACCAGAATGGGCAGTGAAACTGTTTCTTTTGGCCGATGATGATGATGAAGAACGTGGAAAATCCTGGAGAGTTAACTAAAAAGTGACTAGAAACCATGAATGATTTTAGCAAATGGCAGGATACGAGATAAACCTGCATAAATCGTCAGCACTTCTGTACATCACCAACAAAAGCCTGCTGGAAGAGATAGCAAGAGACACCCCGTTAAAGCACGCAGGAGTATACGTGCCAGAAACAAACCCAGGAACTGCATGAACATGATTCTAAAACACTTTTTATGCAAATAAAGTCAGATTGGATTGGAGAAGTAGTAATTGTTCGTGGATAGTTAGGGTAAAAATGACAGTTTTACCTAAACTGATCTATTTATTCAATGCCGTGCCCGATGAAATTACCAAATAATTATTTTATTGAGTTAGAAAAATAATAACAAAATTCATTAGGAATAACAAAAGATGAAGAATATCAAAGGAAACAATTAAAAAAATGTAAAGGAATGAGGTTTAGTAGTACCAGATCTTAAACTGTATTATAAGGCAGTAATTATCAAAACTACAGGCTAAAAGTAGAAAGCTAGATCAGTGAAACAAATTAGGCATAACAGTGCACAGTAATACATGATTATGGTAACCTTGTGTTTGACAGATGTAAAGATTTAAGCTTTTGGAATAAGAATTCATTACTTGGTAAAAATTGTTGGGATAGCTGGAAAGCAGTTTAGCAGAAATTGGGCATAGACCAGTATCTTAAACCATTTGTTGGCCAAGCCTCATTTGGTCATGACTTGGGTTCTGATGGTTCAGCTTGAGTATGAAGAGCAACTGTTTCTGTTTTGGTAGAAACCCCAAAGGTTTCACCTCATAGATAGATTTATTGATTTATTTATTTATTGGCTCAGTAAAAGAGGCCATTCTGTGCCTCATTCTTACCTAGCTTAATCCCTGAATAGGCATTGCCTCTGACAGATTGAGACCCAGGAAAGACCTTAGCTTAAAAAGGCCCTGGTTTCCCACTGCATCTAGGGCCATCTCTAGTGGTCCTGATCTATATCTTGTCATTGGACCCAGATGGCTTTGGAGGAGAGTGAGGCTGGTGACTTCGCACTGCCTTGCTTCACTTAAATCCAATTCGCTTGCAAATCATTCCATCACCTTCCTGATGTCATGGTCCTCTTCAAGAACAAAGGATAACCAACAATCAATAATTGGTGAGTATCAGTAGGTGCCCCACTGGGGACCCAACTGGATAGTTCCAGTTGGCCACACAGCTCGCTCCTTCCTTCCTTCCTTCCTTCCTTCCTTCCTTCCTTCCTTCTTTCCTTCCTTCCTTCCTTCCTTCCTTCCTTCCTTCCTTCCTTCCTCCCTTCCTTCCTTTCTTCCTCCCTTTCTTCCTTCCTCCTTCCCTTCCTCCCTCCCTCCTTTCTTCTCTCCCTATCTCCTTCCTCTTCCTCCCTCCTCTCCCTCCCTCCTCTCCCTTCATCCACATAGGGAATTGTACCCTTAATTGCAAGTGCTTTGCCCAAAGGAATATAAATTTTGATCGCTGGAATCTCACAAGATATCTTGGGGTTTACAGGCTAGATTTCTTTTTTAAGGACCATGCCTTAAACTCAAATCATTTTGACTCATTGATTGGCCAGCAATAGGTCCCAGCCCAAGTGGACTATAAGGAAAGTTGAGCACTGCAGAATCAACCCTTTTGAATTGTGGTGCTAGAGAAGACTTTTTGAGAGTCCCTTGGCCACATAGGAGATCAAATCAGCCCACACTTAAAGAAATAATCCGAGCTATTCAGTGGAAGGTCAGATACTGAAGCTGAAGTTTATTTTATTTATTTTATTTTTTTTTGAAACTGAAGTTTAAATACTTTGGTCACATAATGAGAAGACAGGACAGACTGTTGAGAAAGACTGAAGGCAAAAGGAAAAGATGAGGACATGATCTTGGACAGACTTGGAGAGATAGTGCATGATTGAAGGGCCTGGAGTGGTATGGTCCATGGGGTCATCAAGAGTCAGACCTGAGTGAACGACTGAACCACCACCGCCAACACAACAAACAGATGGGGAAGTTTAGGCAGGGATATGTTAATTGACTAGCCGAGGGTCAGCACCAGACTTTATTTGAACTCAGGTCTTCTGGTTTCAGACACACAGCTTTATCCATTGAGCCTGCGAGTGGCCTGAAGACATCATTCCCAAAATAAATGTCCAACAGATTCCAAACTATTTATACTAGGACTTTTTGCACCAGCAAAGAACTGGAAACAAAGTGAGTAGCAATCATTTGAGGAGTGGCTAAAGAAGTGATAGTAAAGGGATGCTATTCAATATTATAGAGGAGTAATGATAATATTTCAAAGAAAAATTCATTATATTTATGCACAGTATGAAATTCCAGATATCTGATCCAGTCTGTGCCACAGCAAAAGGCCTGCCCTCATGAAAGAGATCCATATGTGTTAGCCCCAGCCCAGTTTCTTCTATGAACAGTCAAGTATGAGCTCTAGGTGAAGGCCTTCCCATAGTCGTTGCTTTTATAAGACTTTTTTCCAATAGGAATATTCTAATGTCCAATCACCTCCTTCTGGAGAAAGGCATTTCCCCATTAAGTCCATTCATGAATGTGAATCCTCTGATATAAATAAGAGATGATTTCTGGCTAAAGGCCTTCCCATAGTGACATCTAGGGCTAGTCCCCAGAATGAATTTTCTGTTATATTCCATTGCATTAATATGTCATAATTTTCTCTGCCATTAGGGCCATTAATAGGTACCTCCTTTTTCCAGTTCTTTGCTATAATAAACAGAGCCACTGAAATATTTTTGAACACTTGGCCTCTTTTCCTGTTTCTTTGATCCTGCTGGTATGTAGGGCTAATAGAGGTGTTCCTGGATCAAGGAGTATGAACACTTCTTGTGCACAGCCCCAGATTGTTTTACAGAAATGCCTGCTCCACAAATAGTGTCAGTGTGTCTAACAGTCCTCAGGCCTTCCAACATTTGTCATTTTCATTTTCATTTTCTGGTCATTGCCAGTCTGAGAATCTTTTCTAATCATGAGGCACTTGGATAAGAGATTACAGATGTGGCACATTTTTTTCATACGGTTGTTGGTAGCGTGGATTTCTTCTTGTAGTTTTCAAAGAAAGAAACTCCTTTGAAAAAATGCTTTAGATCACTGTTGGAAAATTGCAAATGAAAATAGCTCTGAGGTACCACCTCACACCTATCGTGTTAGCTAACATGCCAGAAAAGGAAAATGAAAAATTCTGGAGGGGATGGGGAAAAATAGGACACTAATTGCACTTAGTGGAATTATGGATTGGTTCAGGTATTCTGGAGGATGATTTGGAACTCTGCCCAAAGGGCTATGTATCAAACCGTGCATACTCTTTAACCCAGAAATGCCACTACTAGGGCTGTGTCCCAAAGAGAGCAAAGGAAAGGGAGAAAGGCCTGTAGGGCCTGGGTGCCCTGATTTGGAAGAAGAAGAGCGTAGCAGGCAAAGAGCTGGGAGAAGGCTAGGAGGTTCTTTTTGGAAGGAGGAAGGTCTGAGTCCCAAAGTAGGGATAAGGAGGGAGGGAGGTGGTGGTGGAGGTGAAGGAGGAGGAACTCAGTCAGGTGGGTGGTGGAACCATGGAATTCCAGCCCTGGGCTGGAGTTTGGAGGCCTGGGAGGAGTCTAGAGGAAAACAGGTATTCCAGTGGCCAATGCATTCCATGTGGTGGAGGCTAGGGACTGGGGCAGAGAGGTAAGCAGGGTCTGAGGTCCTGGCTCCGGGAGCCATTGGAGGAAGGGAAGATCCTGGGGTTTCAGCTGGACTGGGCAGGGCGGGACTCTTGGGACTGGGAAGGACCCGTGAGAGTGGGCTGAGTGGAAGCATGAGCCCTTGGAACTGATCAAGCTGCCTTCTTTATTTGGACTGTGATTACTCTGCTTTCCCTTGGAGCTGAAATCACTCTGCTTTCTCTTACAGTTGAGAGCCCTCTGCCCTCCGGAGGCCAGCTCTGTGCATGCAGGTCCTAGGTAGGTCTGAGCCGGGAGCCATGAGGCACTCGGCTTCTGTTGTATCTCATCCTCCGTTTCTGATCTCATGCTGAGTGTCCTCCCAGACCACCAAGAGCCGGCTTGCCTCTGAACTCTGACTCCCTGGCCGGCTCCCTGTCAAGGTTCCCCATTGCATCGCAAATATCCTAGGGTGCCATCCCCAGCTTTACCATTGGGTCACAGTTACCCAACTGTCAGACCCCTCCCAAAGGGACCCAGGATACTGCCTTCAGCCTCCCCATCAGGACCCACCTGTCCTGTCTCTCTGCCCCCAGCTCCTGTTCAGAGATTTGGTCGTCCCACCAACAACCTTGGCTCTTTTTAAGGAACCAGGACGTAACTAGAACCCAGGCACCGAAGCTCCTGTCTGGCCTTTCTTAACTGGACCTGTGACTCTTGGGCTGGCTCGCTGTCAGATACCAGGGACCCAGATAAGCAGCCTCCAAACTCAATCTCTGAAAGGGCAACCCAGGAGTCCTCCTAGTCAGACCCCAGGACACAGCTGTCCTGCTTTCCCAAGCTCAGCTGCCCTCCTGGAAGCCTTCTGCCACTCAGATGTCCCCTCTCCCTTCCCCTGGCTTTGTTACAGTGTCCTGCCTCCCAGAGGCCTCCTGCTTTTCTGCCCCCACTTTTTTCGAGCCTCAGGCTCCCTGCCAGTCAGCTGAGTACTGGAAAGAATTCTTTCTCCCACTTGAGGCTTCCACTGTTCCTTCCTGGTCGTGCCATCCCGCAGCCCTTCCCATCCTCAACCTTCCCTAGCTACCCTCCCTCCTAGATCAAGCAGTGAGTCTGTTGTCTGGAGAGAGAGAGAGAGAGAGAGAGAGAGAGAGAGAGAGAGAGAGAGAGAGGGTGTGTGTGTGTGTGTGTGTGTGTGTGTGTGTGTGTGTGTGTGTGTGAGAGAGAGTTGGGGATAGGGGATGCCAAGAAAGGAGAGTACCAATTGGAGGGAGGGATCTGACTCAGGAGTTGTTGAGGCTTGGATTTATCTCATCTCAGCCGAGATCTCAAAGCCCTTTCTGCCATCTGGGTCCCCTGTAGGGGCAGGAGAGAAGGAGTAAGACAGGGAGGGAAGTAGTCTTCCTATTCAGACCATCTTCATTTCAAGCCTGACTCTACCACTTACCACCCGTGCTGGAGTCTCTGCCCTAAGGGCAGGACCAGGATCTTTGTAACTCCTGTGGGATCTCACCCCCTCAAATCGCTGTAGGTCGCCCTCCTGCCTAGGAAGAGAAGGGAAAGACATCTCCATCTCTGGAGCCAGCTGAGCCTGCAGAGGACCAAGGCCTGACCCAGCAGGGAGCCTGGAGCCAGAGGGAATGGCCCCTGGGAGCCGCAGACCCCCAGCCCAGGTGAGTGCGCTCTGTCCTCAGACTTGGCCAGCATGAGCCAAGGAGGCCGTTTCCAGAGACAGGATTGTCCATGGGGCTGGCAGCCTTTCTTCCCTGTGGATTGTTTCTTTACAGAAATAGGCAGGGAATTGAATGCAGTAGTAACCACACTGCCCTGCTCCTTCCTTCTGCCTTTTGAATGATTCGTGGCAGGTGGGCGTCTTGAGCACCAACTCTCCCAGTTGCTGCCCTCTTTGTTATTTTTTAGCTTCTCTCTCAGTACAAGTGACTGACAAGGGCGACCACTTTACTGGTCAGTCTCTATCCCTAGACATCGTGGCTTTGCTCTCTTCTTGCCTGCCCAGCCCCCTCCTCCTACACACAAGTCCTCCCCCTCTGTTTCTTGTGGCCAAGCTCTCTCCTGTAGCCCCTGAAGGTCAAAGAAAACCCCTTCCCACCTGAGTCTTGTCTGGACAGGCCTGGAGCAGAGGCCTGAAGGCTCCCTCAGCTCTGGTCTCAGCTCACAGCCAAAACTGTCCTGGTTCTGCTCACTGACTCTGCCTCAGCTCACATGTGTCTCCCCAGATCTCTCTGAATCTCTTTACCGTTTCTCAGGCCAAGTCAGCAAACATTTAGAAAGTGTCTCTTCTGTGCCAGACACTGTTCAGAACTTCCTTGGATACAAAGGAAGGAAGAACCAGTTCCTGCCCTCAAGGAGCTCCCAGTCTAATGGGGGAGACATGCTGTCAGCAGCTGTGTCCAAGCAAGCCCTCTGCAGTATGGAAAGGAGGTGCTTTCAGAGGGAGGGAAGGTTCTAACAGTTTTGGAGACCAGGAAAAGCTTGTTTTCAGAGGGTAGATTTTATCAGAGACTGGAAGGAAGCCAGGAGGCACAGGTGAGGGGGGAGGGCATTCCAAGCATGAGAGACAGCCATTGGGAAGTGAGAGTGAGGGGATGGAGGGTGTTGGTCAAGGATCGGCCAGGAGGCCAGTGTCCGTGGGTCAGAGAGGAGGTGGAGGGGAGGCAGGTGTAAGAAGACTGGAAGGGGCTTGGGGCTGGTCATGGAGTCTGCCTGCTACGTGCCACGAGCCTTATAAATGTTGTCCCATTTGATCCTGTAGTAAGAATTGTCAGGTAGGCAGTGGTAGAGACCTTGGTAGAGACGGCCTGAATAAGGCAGCTCAGGATGTGCCAGGCAAGTACACTGCCCCGAAGAGCGCCACGTGTGCCCAGATGCTTGGCTGATGTGGAGCCCAGTGGGAGCTTCACTGACCTGACCCAGTTCTCAGTGTCATCAGCAAGCTATTGGCAGATAAGCAGAATATCATTAAAAGGAGGAAGGCACTAGAATTAAGAGGAATTGCAAAGTCCCCTTCCTGTAGAAGGTGCGATGTTAGTTGGGATTTGCTGCAAAGCCAGTAGACAAGAGATTAGGAGAGGATTCCAATGATGGAGGATGGCCAGAGAAAATGCCCTGCCCAGAGAGATGGAACGTCTTCTTCTGGAGTAGCAAGGAGGCCAGGGTCATTGGACCCGTGAGTGGTGGCAGGAAATCAGGTGTAAGGAGACCCGAATACCAGGCTATGTCCAGGTCATGATGGGCTTTCAATGCAAGACAATTTGTATTTGATCTTGGAGGTGGTAGGGAGCCACTGGAGTTTATAGAGCAGAGGAGTCACATGATCAGACCTGTAGTTGAGGGAAATTGCTCTGTGGACCAAATGGAGGACGCATTGGAGTGGGGGCAGCCTTGAGGCCGGCTGACCCAGCAGCAGGCTACCGCAGCAGTCTGAGGGTCAGATGATGAGGACCTGCAGTATCGGAAGGGAGAAGAGGGCGGGTTTGAGAGATGTTGCAAGGTACAATCCACAGGCCTTGGCATCAGATCAGATAATGGGGGAGAGAAATGGGAGTTGAGGATGATGCCTGGATTGCTGGAAGCATGGTGTTGCCTTTGACAGTAAGAGGGAAGGTAAAAAGTTCTCTTCTGGACCCGGTGAGTTTCTGCTACTGGACATCATGGTGGTGATGTCTGAAAGGAGGCCGGGAGCAGAGTTGGCTCAGGTTGAACGGCTTCAGTTTTTAAGGTAAAATAAGGGGCGGGTACTGGAATGAGAGGGATTGGGTCTTCAATGGTCCATCAATAGTAAGCACCTACTGTGTGCCAGGCCATGTGCCAAGGGGCTGGAAATTCAAATTTAAAATGAGAGCCAGTTCCTGCCCTCACAGAGCCTATGATCTAATGTGGGAAGACACCAAGCAGAAGGAAGCTGAAAAATGGAGAAGGATGGCAGAAGGTCCCAGCCCCTGGGGTGCAGTGAAGTCCATGAGAAATGCCAAAGGAGTGTAGCAGGTGAGAAATGAGGAGTGTTGGAGCTGAGTTCTTCTCTTAAATGGCCCCACCCTCTAATCAGAGAGGCAGAGGGTAGTGATGACTGATGAGACATTACAGGCGTATGAGGTTATCCCAGTAAGAGACTCTGGTACATGGCAGATGAATCAGTCAAAGAAGTCTCAAAGGTAGAGCAGCTAGGTGAGGAATGAGAGGAATGAGCTGAGCCCTCTCCTTAAATGGATGTTTGGAGTTCACGGCCCCACCCCACACTGGTGAAGGATGGTGTGGGAAGAGAGAAAAAAGTTTGGAATAGAAGTAAAAGAAGTTTGGAAATTTCTGTTGGGAGTGAGTTAGGAATTTTAATTATCAATCAACAAAGGACTGCCTTCCTTCAGTGACAGCGTGGGCCCTGTGAATAAATTCTATGAAATGAAGAACAGTGATTCAAGAGGCTCTAGTTGAAAAAAAAATGGGAAGAGATCAATCAATTCCTTAATTGTTCATAAGAGAAATAATAGAAAGATAGGATGTTAAAGATGAAATGCGATTTCAAGTAGAGCAGAAATCTGTTGTTTAAAAGAAGAAACCAAAATGATGAAAAGGTAAAAACATTTTATCCACATGATAGGGAATTGCTCCAACATAATAGAAACTCTAAAAAAAGTGAGTCGTATCACTGTAATGGAAATGGGACCATCAGATTCCTAGCGCACTGGCCAGATGTGTTCTACATCGAGCAAGTTGGAGAAATAAATGACCTAGCCCAAGGATGGACGAATTTTCAGATCTAGTCAGCCCCTCCTCCCCGGGGCTCATCAGGCTGCCACCACTCATTCTCCCGATTTTTCATGAGGCAGCTGGCAATGTCTTTCTCAGGAATTAGATCAAACCCCCATCTTGGTTAATAAAATATTACCTTTATTAATGAATGAAGGAAATCTCTGTTCCGCTTCTTAGTTGTTCTTATTTCTATATAACTAAATATCAAAATTAGTGAATATACCATTTACAAGTGAAAGCAACCATAAAGCAAAAAGGCATAGAATGTTTTGGCCATCTTACCCAGAGCCACCTCAAGACCTCAGTATAACACTAGGTAGCTTTTTTGCCCATGACTGGAAACAGTCTCATACCACTCAGTTCAGTCCAGATTGTGATTAATATACCTTAAGAATTCTTTTCATCTTTTTTTTTTTTTTTGGTAAATTTTTTATTTTAAATTTAACTATCAAATGAGAAGAAAAAATTGCCATGTGCACAGCAGACTAAGAGAGGATTCAATATAAAACAATAAATTTCCATTTGAAGAAAATCTTTTTGTTAAATACTGCACATTGTTTTCAAAGTTGCCCAGTTTTTCTTTGCTTCCTTTTTGGTTTGGTTTTGTTCTCTGCTGTGCACTTTCTATTTTATTTTTTTCCCCTCGTTCCCCCCCACCCTATACACACACATATCCACACGCATATGTACATAGATATTTATAAACATACACACATATACACAGAGACACTCATACGCATATATGTAAGACTGTACTATACTTATTTCCACTTGTCATCTATTTTCTGAAGGTGGATAGCATTTTGCTTCATAGGTCCAACTCTTTCCATGTTTTTCTAAATCAACACTCATCATTTCCTACACCAAAGCAATATTCTAACCCAATCACATCTATCTTAGAGATTATCTATAGAAGTTTTTAAAATAATCCAAATAATCTGTTTTATACTTCAACCATGTTCTCACCTCCTAATATATTTTAAGGTCTGATACTGTTGAATCCACATCTTTTTTACATCTCTTTTCCCTGGTTTCTTTGAAGTTTCTGACCTTTTGTTCTTCCAAATTAACTTCATTATTATTTTTTCTAATGAAGTAAAATAATTTTTTAGTTATTTAATTGGGATGGCATTACATAAATAGATTAGTTAGGTTAAATTGTCATTTAAAAAATTGTATTGGCTTTACCTACCAATGAACAATCAATATTACTGCAGTTACTTATATCTGAGTTTATTTGTATAAAAAGTGTTTTATGTTTATGTTCATATAGTTCCTGTGTCTGTTTTGGCAGGTATACACTCAGGTATTTTATACTGTCTAGTTATTTTAATTGTCTAAAACAATATTGAATAATATTGTTGATGCATGGTGTAGTTTAGTTTTCACGTTTGATTAAATCTATTTTAACTTTAACTTTGTCTGAGATCATGATTACTATCCCTGCTTTTTTTTACACATTAAATTCTACTCCTGCCCTTTATTTTTATCTTTGTGTGTATTTCTCATTTTTATCGTTTCCTGAAAGCAACATATTGTTGAATTCAAATTTTCAGTCTGCTGTCAGTTTCCATTTTATGGGTAAACTCATCCCATTCACATTTTGAGTTACAGTTACTTGTTGTGTATTTTCCTCCTTCCTGTATTTCCTCACTATCCTTCTCACCCTATTTACTCTATCCCTCCTCCTCTGCTTTACTTCTGCCCACTACCTTGTCCTCCTATTGCTTTGCCTACCTAACCCTCTCAGATTTCTTCTCTTATCTACCCCCCACCCTATCCGCTTGCCCTCTTATTTCTTTCTGAATTTAGGAGACTTTTATACTCGTATATATCTATATCCATCCATCCATCCGTCCACCCGTCCGTCCATCCATCCGTCCGTCCATCCATCCATCCGTCTGTCTGTCTTCTCTCTTTAACCCATTCCTGATGAGAGTAAGGTCCCATCACTACCTCCCCTCCCCCTACTAGCTTCTTCTTCATCAATTTTTCTTTTTATGCCTCATTTGTATAAGGTAATTGCTCCTTTTTATCTCTTCCTACAGTTTTATTTTTTTTTAAAGTACCCCATCATACTCAGCTAAGCCCACACCTACCAGCAAACCCATGACTCCCAAGTTTTTTTTTAAACTTTACACCCACCCTCTTCTCATCCCTACTTGCTCAAACTTTCTCCATTTCTTTCATCATATCCTAATGATGGAGTATAGGCCCTGGAAACACCCTCCCCCAACTTTCCTTGAATTTTCTCCTTTTCCCACATGGTCAAGTCTTCTGGGGTTCACCTGAGGGATCAACCCATCCCAGTAATCCACCCAACACTGACCTTTCATTGTGGCTATGCCCAATCTCCCTATTCTGTTAGCTCTGACTCAGCCCAATCTTCATTGTCTGTTACCTCCCCACCCTTAATTCTATTTAGATTCCATTCTCCCTTGACCAAATACTCCAGGTCCCAGGCCCTTCTCTGTTAGCTTTCAGTTACCTCAGCCTACTTGGCCAATCGTAGGTAGATCCTTCCCACAGTCTTTCTGTATATAAGATTCATCTTGCCTTCATTAAAGTGCTCAGATTCAATCTGGCCCACTTGCATTAGCAATACAAATGTTTAGATTCCTTAAGAGTCTGGCCAATATGGCAGATTCTTATAATCTTACTGTTGAGGGTTAGATTTGGGAGACCTGGTTCAGGTGTGAAAGAATTCACTTAGATCTTCTCTGTAGCCATTGGGAGCTTTATTTCGTCAAAGCTTCAACTGGCCTGATGTTAACAAGGAGCTAAATAAAGAGTGCTGATATAGGAGAAGATCCAGGATATATATATAGACAGAAAGCTGGGAGTTGGAGATTAGGGACTGGATAAGAACAAACAAGGTGAGGAAGATGGTTCTCCAGATAAGGAAAAATTGTTGTGACACAGGATGAGGAAGATAAATGACAGGATGAGGAAGATAAATGACAGGATAAGGAACACAGGATAAGGGAAACAAAGGCAATTCTTTTGGTACAGGGTGGGCTACAGAATAAGCCTCATTCCCCTCAGGGGCCTGGGAAAGTAACCCTTAATATTACTTTTAATCCTAGGGCACTTTTTGCCCCCACATCATTACCCACCCCCCATCCATGTTCTAATAAACCTGGTCTTTGGCTTAAAGAAGGCTTGGGTCAAATTCATTCAGGCAGGACCTGCTCATCGCTATTTTGGGGTCCCTGCATCCCTAAATCTCAACACTTCTAGTGGAATTTGATTCAAACTCTTGATAATTACTTAAGATCAATTGAGCCCCAATAAGGGCCAAAAACCTGAATTAATCTTTTCTGAGTGAACTAAGAATGCCCCTTCCTAGGTCAGCAACTGCAGGACCAGAGGGAATTGACCAGCATTCTTCCTGTCTGTGATCACTAAGGATGGGATACCTGGGACCAGTCACTCTTGAATAGTGGGACTTTTCTTATCTTTGTATCCTATGGACATATGTTATGTAGGGGAAACACAGATATCCTGGATCTATAATTTCAATAGACATTTTGATATTCTCCTGTTTTATTGTATTTACAACCTATTCAACGAAGAAACTTCCTTTCCCATGCTATCTGTTAAAAAACATATGGAGGCTGTATTTTTTTTTTTTTTTTTGAGAAATACAGACATCCTGAGTCAGGGTTTAAATGTCCTTCTAAAATTGTTTGAATCAGTCAGAGTTAAAGCTCTGATTCCATGTACATGCGCTAACTTGAGGGAATAAAACAATATGAATTTTCTTATCATCTAGCTTGTCTCTTTAACCAGCTTTCAGATCAACACCCTTCAAACTTCAAAACTGTTTCTTTCTTGTTTTCTGTCATATTCTGATCTGGTACTCTCTTACTTTCTTCTACTTTCTCACTTCCTCTAGTCTTTATTTCTCAATCTTATCCCAGACTATCTAGAGAATAAAACAAATCTTCTTCACTCTACTTAATTTTTCCTTTGCAATTTGGCACAAGTTCTAATTATATAATACCAATTAATTATGATACCTTGAATTCTAGGGTTTGTAAGAACTTACAAATTCATGGTCTCTACTAATTTATTTTAGGTGACTTTGCTTCTAGTTTACTTAAACAATTAAACTCTGCTATATGATTCGTAGAAGATGTCAGCCATTACTAAGTTCATTCTTAGAAAAATAAACAAAATTAGGCTGCATGTGCCAGTTTATTTCTCTCAAAGCTTGTGGAACATGCATATCGAGATATGTGTGGGAGCTCATTATAGACAATGAACCTAAGGGTGGACAGACAAAGGGGACCTTACAACTTCAGAGCAATTCCCTCTCAGGCCTCCCTCCCTCCCTGGCTCAGGATGCCTATGTCAGCCAAAGTTATCGTCTCCATATGTGTTAATACATAATATGAGAAACGAATTTCTTAATTTGATAGATTGTAAATACAGTAAGATAAGAGAATGTCAAGGTGTCAATTGAAATGATAGATCTAGGATGTCTGTGTTTCTTCTATCATTAACGTGACATAATATAACGTGTCTATGGAATATCAAGATTAAAAAAAAGTCCCTTTATTCAAGATAACGTCTGGCACAATGGACAGAGGGCTATTCCTGTGATAAGGTCCAGAGGTTTAGGGTTTCTGGGACCCTAAGATCATAACACATGGGCCCTGCCTGAATGAATTCAACCCAAATCTATTTTCAGTCAGAGAAAATGTTTATTAGAGATAAACCAGACAGGCCAGACTCTTAAGGAATCTGAACATCAGTGATGCCCGTAAGGACAAGTGAGCATGAGAAAGTCTCAGCGTTTAAATGGGGGCCAGGGTGGATCTTATATACACTCAAGTAATTTTGGGTGACCAGAGGAGGGGCTGGGAAAAGGGTCTAGGTGATTGTGGGAGAATTCCTATTGGAATGTCAGAGATTGAATAGACAATGGAAATAGATAATGGAGCTGAGATGGGAGGCTGAATAAGAATAGATAATGAAGGGCACTGGAAGGAAGAAGTTTGAAAGGCATCTGAGTAAGATCAAAAGGTGGAGCTGGGGCTTACAAAGGGAGATAAGGAGCTGGGGCTGTAGACCAATGGGAGCCAGATTTCCTTTGGGGCAAGGGGTGGAGATCTGGGCTTGGACCCATGCGCCATCACCTGACTCCACAAGTCTAGTTGTGTCTAACTCCTCATGACCCCTGATAATCATTTAAGATCAGTTGAGCCTCAATAAAGGCCAAAAGCCTGAATTAATCTTTTCTCCCTGAGTGAGCTAAAAATGGCCCTTCCTGTATCAACAGTTAAAGCATGTGGATTTACTTATCAACTAGCTTGTTGTCTCTTTAACCAACTTGCAGGTCGACAGTAATGGTGCCATGACTCGATGGAACTGAAGGAATGGAAGAAAACTCCAGCCAACCCCAGCAACGCTTAGTGGCTCAGGCGCCTCAGGATCCGTTTTTCCTGGAGTCTTAACATTCATGGGGTCGGGTAACTTTCCCCTATTCCCACCTTCCATGGACCTCCCATTAGTTTGGTTGAAGTCTGCCTCCTCACACGTGGTCCGAGATCTCGAGCTTGGTGGGAGACCGCTGAAATACGGCAAGCAGGTTTTTATGCGGTTAAATTCTGTCTGAAACCTCCCAGGGCTGGATTACTCTGTTCCCTCCAGGTGACATTTGTTCTGGAATGCCCCCTGTTCCCGTCCTATTGTGCCGACAATTGTGCTATTGTCCCCCTCCCCTATCCTGGGCGGAGAAGTTACTGCGCCTGAGATTCACTAAGTGTGCTCTTATCTTGATTTTGGGGTCTTCTTGGAACCATCAGCTTTGGGCTAAGCCCAGGCCCACCTACAGTATACCTGCTTCATTTCCTGGACTTGTTTTTGTAACTCTCTGCACCATTCTACCTGTGGAAACTTAAGCCTTAACATACTCATTCTGGAAGAATAAGATATAAGTCTTCCTGTGTCAACAGCTAAAACTGATCAAGAGTATTCTTCTGTTTATGACCACTAAGGCGCCTTTAACCCAGACACTACCTGTGTGTGTGTGTGTGTGTGTGTGTGTGTGTGTGTGTGTGTGTGTGTGTGTGTATTTTGGCAATCGGGGTTAAGTGACTTGCCCAGGGTCACGCAGCTAGTAAGTGTCAAGTGTTTGGTCTGAGGCCGGGTTTGAACTCAGGTCCTCTGACTTCAGGGCCGGTGCTCTATCCACTGCGCCACCTAGCTGCCCCCAGATGCTACCTCGATGGTGGTAAAGGAAACACAGATATCCTGGATCTGACATTTGCCTATCTTATTTAAATTTCCTTTCTCATGCTCTGCTTAAACATATGGAGACCATAAAACTGAGTAACACAGACATCCCGAGTCAGGGTTTAAATGTCCTCCAAAAATTGCTTGATGCAAGCAGAGTTAAAGCTCTGTCTCCATGTAACATGTTACATATTGCTGACTTAAGGGAATAAAACAATATGAATTTACTTATCACCTAGCTTGTTGTCTCTTTAACCAGCTTTGAGGTCGACACCACCAAGGAGATCAAATCAGCCCATACTTAAAGAAACTAATCCAGGCTATTCACTGGAAGGTCAAATACTGCAGCTGAAGCTTAAATACTTTGGCCACATAATGAGAAGATGGGACTCATTGGAAAAGATCTCAGTGTTGGGAAAGATTGAAGGCAAAAGGAAAAGGGGGTGGCAGAAGATGAGGCGGATAGATAGTGATGTGATTTTGGACAGACTTTGAGAGGTAGTGGATGATTGAAGGGCCTGGGGTGGTATGGTCCATGGGGTCATGAAGAGTCAGACAGGATTGAAAGACTGAGCCAGCACTACAACAACAAACAGGTGGAGAAATGCAGGCCGGAGTGTGTTCATTGACTTGCCAGTGCTCACACAACTAGTCAGTATCAGACTTTATTTGAACTCAGGTCTTTTGGCTCCAGGCATACAACTTTATCCTCTGAGCCACCCACCTCGTTGCCTAAAGAAATCATTTCCAAAATAAATGTCCAACAGATCTCAAAATAGAAATACTAGGGCTCTTTTGTGCCAGCAAAGAACTGGAAACAAGTGAATACCATTCGTTTGAGGAATGGCTAAAGAAGTGATGGTATAGAAATGGTATTGAATATTATTAAGGAGTAATGACAAACAGTATTTTATTTGTTTTTTTTTCCCCTTGTAAATAGTATTTTATTTTATTTTCCAATTACATGTAAAGAGAGTTTTCAACATTCATCTTTTGTAAGATTTTGAGTTCCAGATTTTTTCTGCCTCCATCTCTTCCATTCCCCCCTCCCCAAGACATCAAACAATCTGATATAGGTTATACATGTGTAATCGGAACATTAGTATTTTAGAGAAAAATTCATTATATTTATGCATAGGATGAAATTCCAGATGCCTAATCTAGTCTGTGCTGCAGCAGTAGGCCTACCCTCATTAAAGAGATCCATATGTGTTATCTCCAGTACAACTCCAATGAACAGTCAAGCATGCCTTCCCATAGGCATTGCTTTTATAGGGCTTCTTTCCAGTATGAATATTCTAATGTCTAATAACCTTCTTCTTCCAGAGAAAGCCATTTCTCCATAAAGTCCATTCATGAATGTGAATCCTCTAATGTAAATAAAAGATGATTTCTGGCTGATGGCCTTCCCACATTGAGTCCATCCAGGGCTTGTGCCCAGAATGAATTTTCTGTTATATTCCATTACATGAATATGTCATAATTTTCTCAGCCATTAGGGCCATAAATCGGTACCTCCTTTCTCCAATTCTATGCTAAAACAAACAAAGCCACTAAAAATATTTTTGAACACTTGGGCTCTTTTCCTGTTTCTTTGATTCTGTTGGTGTGTAGGGCTAATAGAGGTGTTCCAGGGTCAAGGAGTATGAATACTTCTTGTGCACAGCCCCCAATTTTTTTTTTTTATCTGGCGAGGCGATTGGGGTTAAATGACTTGCCCAGGGTCACACAGCTACTGAGTGTCAAGTATTTGGTCTGAGGCCAGATTTGAACTCCGGTACTCCTGACTTTAGGGCCGGTTGCTCTATCTGCTGCACCACCTAGCTGCCCCTTTCCCAAATTGTTTTACAGAAATGCCTGGGCCAGTTCACTGCTCCACAAATAGTGTCACCGTGGCTAACAGTCCTCAGGCCTGCCAACATGTGTCATTTTTCTTTCTAATTATTAGTAACTTGGATAAGTGATTACAGATTGTAACTTTTTTTTTTTAAATATGGTTGTTGATAGCATGGATTTCTTGTAGTTTTCAAAGAAAGAAATCCAAGTTATCAATACTCACATGAAAATACTCTAAATCACTAATAATTAGAAATGCAAATGAAAACAACTCTGAGGTACCACCTCACCCCCATCATATTAGCTAACATGAAAGAAAAGGAAAATGAAAAATGCTGGGGGGGATATGGAAAAATAAGGATGCTAATTGCACTGTTAGTACAATTGTGAACTGGTTGAGCTATTCTGGAGGACAATTTGGAACTAGCCCCGAAGAGCTATCAAATTGTGCATACCCTTTGACCCAAAAATGTCAGTACAAGGTCTATCCCAAAGAGATTAAAGAAAAGGGACAAAGACCAGTAGGGCCTGGATGTCCTCCTTTGGAAGAAGATGAGTATAGCAGGGACAGAGCTGGAAGAAGACAAGGAGGTTCGGTTCAGGAGGAGGAAAGTCTTGAGTCCCAGAGCAGGGCTATGGAGGGAGGGGGAAGGTGGCAGAGATTGTTGGAGAACTCTTTCACATGACTAGCCTGCTGGGAACTGGTGGAATTTGAGCCTTGGGGTGAAGTTTGGAGGCCTGGGAGGAATTTAGAGTGGAAGACAGTTATTCCAGTGCCCAAGACATTCCACATGATGGAGGGCAGGGCTCATGGAGGACAGGTGGGCAGGGTCTGAGGTCTGGGCTGTAGGAGCTATTGGAGGAAAAGGGAGATCCTGGGTTATCAGTTGGACTGGACAGGGTGGCACTTTTGAGACTGGGAGGACCTGGCCATAGTGGGTTGATTGGAAGTGGGAACCTTTGGATTTGTTTTGCCTTCCCTTGTTGCCGAAGTCACTCTGCCTTTCCCTAACAGCCCGAGATCCCTTTGCCTTCTGGAAGCCAGGTCTGTGCATGCAGTTCCTAGGTAGGTCTGCACCAGAAAGTCAAGCAGTGCTTGGTTTCTAATGCCCTGCTTTTCCTTTGCATCTCATCCTCCCTGTCTGACCTCACGCTGAGTCTTTCAGGGCCACCAAGAGCCCCTTCCCTCCCAAAGCTGGTTCCGTGGCCCTGCCTCCTGTCAAGGATCCCCATCACACCCCAAACATCCTAGAGTGCTTTACCATTTAGCGTACCCTGCTTTGCCATTGGTTCACACTTGCCTGACCTTTAGGTCTCTCCCATAAAGACTCAGATTTACTTCCTTCAGCCTTCCCATCAGGACCCACGAGTCCTGTTTCCCTGCCCCAAGTTCCTATTCAGAGATTCAGTTGTCCTGCCAACAGCCCTGGCTCTTTTTAAGGACCCAGAAGTCCTGCCTTCTTGCCCACAGGACCTACCAGGACCCAGGCCCAAAAGCTCCTGTCTGGCTTCTCTTAACTAGACCTGTCGGGGCTTTCCTGCTGGATCCCCATCAGATTCCAGGCATTTGGCTCCCTCTCTCCGGTTTCCCTCTAGGGACCTAGATAACTGGCCTCCAAGCCTAAGGTCCAAAGAAGGGTCCCAGGAGCCCTCCTCAGCTCCTAGTTAGACCCCAAGACACGGTCATCCTGCTTTCCCAGCCTCAGCTGCCCTCCTGGAACCTGTCTGTCACTCTCCTTTCTCCCGGCTTTGCTACGGTATCCTGCTTTCCAGACCCTTCTTCCCCTGGCCTCCTGCTTTCATGCCCCCACTTTGTCAGAGCCCCTGCCAGGCAACTGTGTGCTGGGCAGGATTGTTTCTCTCATCTCAGGCTTCCCTTGTTCATTCCTAGCAGCTCCATCCCACAGCCCACCCCTTCCTCAGCCTTCTTTAGCTACCCTCCCTCCTAGATCAAGAAGTCTGTCTTTTGCCTGGAGAGTGTGTGTGTGTGTGTGTGTGTGTGTGTGTGTGTGAGTGTGTGTTGAGTGTGAGTGAGTTTGGGTGAGGGGTTGCAGAGAGAACAGAGTACCACTTAGAGAGCTGTGAACCAGGGTTCTTTGAGGCTCTGACTCCTCTCATCCCATCTGGGATCTCAAAGCCCCCTCTGGCTCCTGGGTCTCTGTAGAAAGATGGGGCAGGAGAGGAGTAAGACAGGGAGGGAAGTAGTCTTCCTATTCAGACCATCTTCATTTCAAGCCTGACCCTACCAGGTACCTCCCCTGCTGGAGTCTCTGCCTTAAGGGCGGGGCCAGGATCTTTGTAACTCCTGTGGGATCTCACCCCCTGAAATCCCTGTAGGTCGCCCTCCTGCCTAGGAAGAGAAGGGAAAGACATCTCCATCTGTGGAGCCAGCTGAGCCTGCAGAGGACCAAGGCCTGACCCAGCAGGGAGCCTGGAGCCAGAGGGAATGGCCCCCGGGAGCCGCAGACCCCCAGCCCAGGTGAGTGCGCTCTGTCCTCAGACTTGGCCAGCATGAGCCAAGGAGGCCGTTTCCAGAGACAGGATTGTCCATGGGGCTGGCAGCCTTTCTTCCCCGTGGATTGCTTCTTTACAAAAACAGGCAGAGAATTGAATGCAGTAGTAACCACACTGCCCTGCTCCCTCCTTCTGCCTTGTGAACCCATACGTGGCAGGTGGGCGTCTTGAGCACCAGCTCTCCCAGTCACTGCCCTCTTTGTTATTTTTTAGCTTCTCTCTCAGTACAAGTGACTGACAAGGGCGACCACTTTACTGGTCAGTCTCTATCCCTAGACATCGTGGCTTTGCTCTCTTCTTGCCTGCCCAGCCCCCTCCCCCTACACACAAGTCCTCCCCCTCTGTTTCTTGTGGCCAAGCTCTCTCCTGTAGCCCCTGAAGGTCAAAGAAAACTCCTTCCCACCTGAGTCTTGTCTGGACAGGCCTGGAGCAGAGGCCTGAAGGCTCCCCCAGCTCTGGTCTCAGCTCACAGCCAAAACTGTCCTGGTTCTGCTCATTGACTGCCTCAGCTCACATGTGTCTCCCCAGATCTCTCTGAATCTCTTCCCTTTATTACCGTTTCTCAGGCCAAGTCAGCAAACATTTTGAAAGTGTCTCCTCTGTGCCAGACACTGTTCAGAACTTCCTTGGATACAAAGGAAGGAAAAACCAGTTCCTGCCCTCAAGGAGCTCCCAGTCTAATGGGGGAGACATGCTGTCAGCAGCTGTGTCCAAGCAAGCCCTCTGCAGTATGGAAAGGAGGTGCTTTCAGAGGGAGGGAAGGTTCTAACAGTTTTGGAGACCAGGAAAAGCTTGTTTTCAGAGGGTAGATTTTATCAGAGACTGGAAGGAAGCCAGGAGGCACAGGTGAGGGGGAAGGGCATTCCAAGCATGAGAGACAGCCATTGGGAAGTGAGAGTGAGGGGATGGAGGGTGTTGGTCAAGGATCGGCCAGGAGGCCAGTGTCCGTGGGTCAGAGAGGAGGTGGAGGGGAGGCAGGTGTAAGAAGACTGGAAGGGGCTTGGGGCTGGTCATGGAGTCTGCCTGCTACATGCCACGAGCCTTATAAATGTTGTCCCATTTGATCCTGTAGTAAGAATTGTCAGGTAGACAGTGGTAGAGACCTTGGTAGAGACGGCCTGAATAAGGCAGCTCAGGTTGGAGCCAGACAGTACATTGCCCTTTTAATCCTTTCAAGATCCCCTACTCCATCAGTTGGGGATGGATTTGAGTGTCCTTTAACTCCACGGATGATGTTATATCTACCCATCCACAGATATGTTTATATACATAAATGTGTGTATGTGTATGTATTTATGTGTGTGCACAGTGTGTGTGTCTCAGAGAATAATAGCTAACAGTTACTATGTGCTAGGCACTGTGATAAACAATTTGTAATTTTTTATCTAATTAAATCCTCTTGAGCACCCTGGGAGGTAGGTACTGTTATTTTCCTCATTTTAAGTAATCTGAGTCATAAGTAGAAATAAACTGACGTAAATTAAGGCAACTTTTTTTTTTGAATAAGAAAGAAGATACTTAAATTGTAAAAGGACTTTAGCCCTGAATTTGTAAGGGACCAAAGACAGTAGTCTCTTCTTTACCAGTTAGTTAATTAGCATATGTTAAGCTCCCACTCTCTGCCTTCTCCTGATTGAATGAAGAGAAGGGAGTGAATAGTGTCTTTGTTATGGGGGAAGGGTGGTCCTGAAGGAGACTTTCTGTACCAGTCAAAGAGCCTTGGGTCTGAAAGGTAGATAAATCTCATAATTGAGAAAATGGAGTGAGTTATATTTTCCCCCAAATCCCCTTCTGACAACAACACCCTGAGGTAGATGCTATTATTATCTTTATTTCACAGTTGA
The DNA here is from genome assembly GCF_900497805.2 of Vombatus ursinus. Lineage (NCBI taxonomy): Eukaryota > Metazoa > Chordata > Mammalia > Diprotodontia > Vombatidae > Vombatus > Vombatus ursinus. The sequence goes on from NW_020953976.1 coordinate 810,006, forward strand.
GGAAACTGAGGCAAAGAGTGCTTAAGTGACTTGCCCAGGATCATACAGCTAGTAAGTGTCTGAGTATGAATTTGAACTCAGATCTTCCTGTCTCCAGGCCCAGGATTCTATCTACTGAGTCACCAGCTTCTTCCCCTCACCCATTTTCCCATTCCCCTCCACTCCCCCTAAAAAAGAAAGAAAAGAGAATCATTAGAGCATTAGTTAAAATTCCCGGGAGGGAGGAGGCAAACACTGGGACAGACAGTAGACAAGCCAAACATCTTTGAAAGGAATGTGTTGATGTCACCATTTACTATTAAAAAGAAGCTGATCATGACAGTGATTCATGATTTCACCCCTGAGCAATCCTCTTTCTCTTCTGCTTTGTTTAAGGGAATATTTCCCCTTTTGGAGGTGAGCATCAAATTTAGAATAAATTAAACAAATAAAGAGTCCTTGACTTCATTCAAGACTCAGCTGAAATGATCCCTAATATGTCTACTTGTATGTGTCTTGTAGGCAGGGAGGTGGCCCAATGGTTAGAGAGCAGGGTCTGGAGTTAGGAAGAACTGAGTTCAGATGCTGCTGCAGACACTTTAACCAGGTGGGTAACCCTGGACAAGTCACTTAACCTCTGTCTGCCTCAGTTTCCTTATGTGTAAAAATGGAGATGATGACAGCACCACCTCTCAAGGTTGTTGTGAGCTTAAGTCATCAATCAAAATCTATATGCCAGGCACGGTGCTAAAATATTCCAGGCCTGGGATTCTGTCTGTTGAGTTGATGTGGTTTGGTGTTGCTGGGAACCCTGAAATGTTGGGGTACAAGGCCAATCTGCCTGGAAAGAATTCAAGCACTCAAGCCTTCTTTTGGTCAGAGTAGCAAGGTTTATTGTAGCTCCAATAGGAGCAGGCTAGATTCCTAGTGAACCTGCAGTTTGATGAGGATGTTGCAGAAAGAAAGAACGTGAAAGGAACCGGGTGGGATTAAGGAGTGGTAAGTAGTCTAAGGTAGGCCAGGTAGCACAGTGAAAGGACATCAGGTAGGCTGAGTAGGTGATCTAGATGGAATTAAGGAGGGACTGATATAGGCAAGTAGTCTGGGGTGGACCAAGAACAACTGTAAAAGGACTGTCCATTAAGCTAATTAGATGATCTGGGTGGGCTGGGTGGGCCAGTTGCTTTGGGTGGAGGCTGGAGATATGGGCTGTTGAAATATATGGGAAAGTTCAGGGACTGGGTTGCTTTCATAGACTTGATCTTTTCCTTTTAGGGGTCCAAGTGATGAGGTCTAGAGGTTTAGGGGTTCTGGGACCCTGAGATCACGATATGCGGGCCCTGCCTGAATGAATTCAACCCAAATCTTCTTTCAGCCAGAGAAAACGTTTATTAGAGATAAACCATACAGGCCAGAATCTTAAGGAATCTGAACGTTAGTGACGCCCACAAAGATAAGCGGGCATGAGAAAGTCTCCGAATTTAAATGGAGGCCAGGGTGGATCTTATATACACTCAAGTAATTTTGGGTGACCAGAGGAGTGGCTGGGAAAAGGGTCTAGGTGACTTAGGGAGAATTCTGATTGGAAAGTCTGAGAGATTGAATAGACAATGGGAATAGATAATGAAGCTAACTGGACGGTAGAAGTTTGAAAGGCATCTGAATAAGATCAAAAGGTGGGGCTAGGGCTTTCAAAGGGAGATAAGGAGAGTCGATAAGGAACCTTTGAGACCGGAGTAATAAAATTTTAAGGATTTTCTGGGACCTGTAGACAAATAGGATCCAAATTCTTTTTTGGGGCAAGTGGCAAAGGTCTGGGCTTGGGCCCACACCCCCATCACAAGTACCATTACCCCATCAGAGTCACCAGGTTCCTCTAAATAGGGCTAATCTTCTCTGTACCCATTTTCCCAATTCCCCTTCATTCCTCCTAAGAAAGGAAGGAAAGAGAGTCATGCATTTTTAAAAACTCCCTGGAGGGAATGGAAGAACTTTGGGAAAGACACTTAAACCGAGATGTTTACCTTTGAAAGGGAGAAATGGCAAGATTGTTTATGAGAAACTAGGCCCAGAGGCTAGGAAAGTCAACTTGTCAGAATAATAAAGACTGAAAAAGGAAGAAAACATCTAGAAAAAAGACCCGGTCATTTAACAATTTTTAAAAATACCCACACTATGCAGGCACTGCAGTAGGTGTAAGAGATAAAACTACAAAGAATGAAATTATCCCTACTCAAATGAGCTTATGTTCTAATGGAGATTACAAGTTCACATTGAAATCGATATACCATAAATATTTGTGAATAAATTCAAATACAAATGGGCTTCATGTGCTGGGGTTTGGGGAGGGGGGCACCAGCAGTTGGCAGCAGGCATGGCTTCATGCAGAAGATGGTGCCTGAGGTGTGAGAGAGATGGTCTAAGGTGGAGGGAAGGAGGGAGCTCCAGGTAAGGGAGTGCACAGAACCCAAGAGAAGGCTCGTGGGGCAGGATCTCTTGGAAGACAGGAAGCTGAGGAGTCTCTAAAGAGGTTGGAAGGAGACATTGGGGCCAGCTTGGGTAGGGCTTTCCAGCCTCAGGAGGGGGTTGATGTTTGGACCTAGAGGCAAGAGGGATCCTTTGGCATTGGCTTAGCAGAGTGGCCACATGGTCAAATCTTAAGGAAAATGACTTTGGCAGGAGCGTGGAGAGTAAGACTAGAGACAAGAGGCAGGGCAACCAAAGAGGAGGGTATGGAAGGAAAGGAAGAGAAAGGAATAAGCATTTATATAGCACCTACCATGTGCCAGGCACTGTGCTCAATGCTTTACAAATATTAGGTCATTTGATCCCAATAACCCTGGGGCCCAGGTGCTGTTTTTATCTCCATTGTACAATTAGGAGACTGAGGCTAAGACAGGTTAAGTGACTTGTTGAGGGTCATATGGTTAGTACTTTTCTGAGGCTGGATTTGAATTCAGGTCTTCTTCACTTCAGGGCCATACTGGTTTCAGTCTTTGCCGTGTAGATGTCCCTATCTTGACATCTAACACTAGAAGTTAGATAGTTTTCCCTTAAAAAGTAGGGAGACTTTCCTCCAGTCTTGGTTGGAACAGGGCACTAAAGGCTCAGTCTGCTGATTTTCTTCCTGGTCTCTGGAGGAAAATAGCCACGAAGAACTCTATGAGTGCCCCTATGCCTGGCTGATGTGATGGAGCCCACTGATCTGAACTTGTTATCAATCCTCAAGAAGCTGTAAGCAGATAAATAGAATATCATTAAATGAGGGAAGGCACCAGCATTAAGTAAAGTTGCTAAAGGTTTCCTGTAGAAGATGGGATTTTAGCTGGGACTTGCTGAGAAAGCAAAGCCAGTAGAAAGACACGAGGAGAGGGAGAATGGGAATGATGGAGGACAGCCAGAGAAATTGCCCTGAAAGGAAATATGAAGCGTCGTCTTCTTGGAGTAGGAAGGAGGCCAGTGTCATTGGATCAATGAGTAGGTGGCTGGAATAAGGTGTAAGAAGACTGGAACACCAAGTGGTGTCTAGGTCACCATGGGCTTTGAGTGCAGGAGAATTTATGTTGTCCTGGAGGTGTGGTACAGAGCCATTGGGATTTACTGAGTCCAGGAGTCATGTGATCAGACCTGTGACTTAGGAAAATTACTTTGTCCACCAAATGGAGGCTATCCCAGGAAATTTTTTCCACTCAATACATAGTACCTGCTAGTATATCACCAACTCTCCATGGAATTTTCTTTATAACATATCACTTTACGTCTATTCTGATGAGGAAGAAATTTCACATCTTCTTATCTTTTTCTCCTCCACAGATCCTCATGTATCTCTGATAGAACACACAACTTCTCATTTCATAGAGAGAAGCAATTCCCAGTAATACATTTCTCAATTTTATTCCAATTGCATGTATAAAATATTCCATTGAGCTTTTCGTGACTGTGCTTATAAGTGTTGGCTCTGCTACTCAAGAGAATGACCTTTGAGGAAATTCCTTTTCTATGGGTCTGTTTCCTCATGTAAATTGATGAGGGTTGGACTAGATGAATTCTGGAGTCTCTTTTAGCTCCAAGTCCTATCATTTTTGATGGTTTAGGAGTTGGTGACATTCAAGGATGTGGTTGTGGACTTCACCCCAGAGGAGTGGGGCCTCTTGGACCATTCTCAGAAAGAGCTGTACAAGGAGGTCATGCTGGAGAATGCCCGGAACCTGCTGTCCCTGGGTAAGGACACTTCCCCTGGTAAATCTGAATCCACTCTAAGAGTCACTGCCTTCATTCCTTCCCTGATTTACAGGGTTTCTAACATTTATCAATGATTAGAAAAGTCAAAGTGCTGATCTCTTATGTCCAAGAGACAGGGTCCTCCTGCTGCTGGTTTTTCCTATGAAAGGTCTTTGTAGTCTGTGTAGGGAGCTGGGAGTGTCCGTTGTTGCCCCTGAAGCTGCCTCTTTTGGTCCTGGGGAGCTTGAGGTCAAAGATCAAATCAGTGAGGAATTTGGGACTTGGAAGCCATCTCAGAGGTCACGTCTAGGTCAGGGTTGGGGAACCTTCCGCCTGGAGTCCACATGTGGCCCTGTAGGTCCTCAAGTGTGACCCTTTGACTGAATCCAGAGGAGGGTCCTTACCTTAATAAAAGGATTTGTTCTGTGAAGTTTGGATTCAGTCAAAGGACTGCACTTGAGGACCTAGAAGGCGATATGTAGCCTCAAGGCCACAAGTTTTCCATCCCTGAAGTCTAATTTCTCCCTGAACATGAATTTTGTCTGCCACGTCTCTGAAAACTGCTCTTGCAGTTTTTCCTTGAAAATGGGCAATGAAGGGTGCTCCCTACCTCCCAAATCAGTCTCTTCCTCTTTGGTTGAGTGTGCTCTTTGGAGTGTTCTTATTAACATGCCCAAAGTTTTAGCTCACAGCTCATAGTCTTACTCTCAGAAGCCTCGTGTAGCAAGTGTGTCATTATTCTTCCTTTATACTTCCCAAAAACTCCAGTTGCAAATGGTGGAAAAGAAAGGGGAGGAAAAATCATTTTTGCATACCTACTATCTGCCAGGCACTGTGCTAAAAGCTTTCCTTACAGGTATTAGCTGGTTTTGGACTTCTGGTGCCAAGATGGAGGAAAGAGGAAGGAATCCTCTGAAGCCCTCATAAATTCCACTTCAGACAACTAGCAAACCACCTCAGAATGGACCTAGCAGCAGGGAAGCACCTTTCCAGCTTGGCAGGAAAGGTCTCTATCACTGGACTGGGAGGGGGGGTGGTTAAAGAGCAGCAGCAGCAGCAGCAGCAGCCAGCCTCAGAAATTGAATATAATCTTTCAGGAGAAAAATTGGACATTTAATGAAATAGAGGACTTTCAAACATTTCTAATTAAAAGACTAGAGCTAGATAAAAAAAAAATTTGACCTCCAAAAACAGTACTAAAGGGAAATTTAAAAAGGTAAAGAAAGAAATGAGAAAACATAAAGAAATTCAGTAAGGTTAAGCTGTTTATATTTCTATATGACAAGATAATATTTGGAACTCAATGGTTTTATTACTATAAGAGCAATTAGAAGGAGTATATGTAGACAGAGGGTGTGGATATAAGGTTACTTTGTTGGGATGGTACCCAAAAAAACTAAATACAGGAATGAGAAGGAAAATTGCACTAGAATAAGAAAGAGGGGGGAGATTGAATGGAAGCAAATTACCCCACATAAAAGAGGCATGAAAGAGCTATTATAATGGAGGGGAACATGGTGGAGGGTGGCAGTAAAAGCTGAAATCTTACTGTCATCAAAATTGGCTCACAGAAGGAATAACATACACACTCAGTTGGATATAGAAATCTAGCTTACCCTATAAGGAAGTAAAAAGGGATGGGGATAATAGAAGGGGGAGGGGACGGTGATAAAAGGAAGAGTATATTGGGGAAGGCAGGGATCAGAAGTAAAACACTCGTGAGGAGGGAAAAGGTAGGGGGGGTTAGACAGAGAGGGAGATAAAGGAAAAATAGCGTGGAGGGGATTACACAGTTAGTTATCATAACCACAAATGTGAATGGCGTGAACTCATCCATAAAACAGAAGTGGATAGCAGAATGGGTTATAAACAAGAATCCTACAGTATCTTGTTTACAAGAAACACATCTGAAGCAGAGAGATGCACACAGGGTAAAAGTAAAGTGTTGGAGAAGAGTCTGTTTTGCTTTAGCTGACGCAAAAAAAGCAGGGGTAGCAATCATGATTTCAGACAAAGCAAAAACAAAAATAGATCTAATTAAAAGAGATAAAGAAGAAAACTATATCTTGGTAAAAGGTACTATAGACAACGAAATCATAATACAAAACGTATGTGCACCAAATAATATAGCATCTAAATTTTTGAAGAAGTTGAATGAGTTACAGGAGAAAAAAGATAATAAAACTACACTAGTGGGGGACTTCAACTTTCTTCTCTCAGAACTAGATAAATCTAACAAAAATGAACAAACAAGAAGTTAAGGAGATGAATAAAATTCTGGAAAAGTTAGATGTGATAGATCTCTGGAGAAAATTGAATGGGAATAGAAAGGAATATACCTTTTTCTCAGCAGTCCATAGCATCTACAAAAAACTGACCATGTATTAGGACATGAAAACCTCACAACCAAATGTAGAAAAGCAGAAATAGTAAACTTATACTTTTCACATCATAATGCAGTAAAAATTATTCAATAAAAATAATTCAGTAATGGACAATGGAAAGAGAGATTAAAATTAATTGGAAATTAAATAATCTAATCCTAAAAAAACATGTGGATCAAAGAACAAATCATAGAATCAACTGACAGTTTCATTAACAAAAATGACAATGAGGCAACATACCAAAATTTATGGGATGCAGTCAAATTGGTACTTAAGGGAAAAATATATATTTCTAATTGCTTACATCAATAAAATGGAGAAAAAGCAGATCAATGAATTGGGCATGCAATTGCAAGAACTAGAAAAAGAACAAATTAAAAATCCCCAATTAAATATCAAATTGGAAATCCTGAAAATCAAAGGAGAGATTAATAAAATTGAAAGTAAGAAAACCATTGAATTAATAAATAAAACTAGAAGCTGGTTTTATGAAAAAAACAAAACAAAACAATAAAATAGATAAACCAGTGGTTAATTTGATTAAAAAAGGAAAGAAGAAAACCATAGTACTAGTATCAAAAATGAAAGAGGTGAATTCACCACCAATGAAGAGGAAATTAAGATAATTAGGAGCTGTTTTGCCCAATTATATGCCTATAAATTTGAAAATCTAAGTGAAATAGATTACTATCTAAAAAAAATATAAATTACCCAGGTTAACAGAAGAAGAAATAAAATACTTAAATAACCAATCTTAGGGAAAAAAAATGGGGGCAGCTTAGTGGATAGAGCACTAGCCCTGAAGTCAGGAGGACCTGAGTTCAAATCCGGCCTCAGACCAAACACTTGACACTTATTAGCTGTGTGACCCTGGGCAAGTCACTTAACCCCGATTGCCTAAAGAAAAACAAAAACAAAATAAAAAAAAAAAGTGAACAAGCTATTAATGAAGCCCCTAAGAAAAAATCCCCAGGACCAGATGGATTCACAAGTGAATTCTACCAAAAATTTAAAGAACGATTCCAATACTATATAAATTATTTGGGAAAAAAATAGGTGAAGGGGTCCTACCAAATTCCTTTTATGATAACAAATATGGTGTGGATACCCAAACTAGCAAGAGCCAAAACAGAGAAAGAAAATTATAGACCAATTTTCCTAATGTATATTGATGTAAAAATTTTAAATAAAACACCAGCAAAGGGATTATAGCAATATATCACAAGGATTATGCACTGTGACCAGGTGGGAGCTATACTGGGAATGCAGGACTGGTTCTATATTAGGAAAACTATCAAAGTAATTGACCATATCAGTAACAAAGCCAATAGAAATCATATGATTATCTCAATGGGTGCAGCAAAAGCCATTGACACAATACAACACCCATTCCTATTAAAAACACCAGAGAGCATATGAATAAATGGAGCTTACCTTAAAATGGTATGTAGTATTTATCTAAAACTGTCAGTCAGCATTATCTGTAATGGGGATAAGCTAGAAGTCTTCCCAATACAACCAGGGGGTGAAGCAAGGATGCCCATTATCACCTCTATTATTTAATATTGTACTGGAAATGTTAGCCATAGCAATAAGAGAAGAAGAAATTAAAGGAATAAGAATAGACAACAAGGAAACAAAACTATCAGTTTGCAGATGATATGTTGTTATACTTAGAAAACCTTAGCGAATCACATAAAAAAAAACGCTTAAAATTATTAACAACCTTAGCAAAGTTGCAGGATACAGAATAAACCCGCATAAATTATCAGCATTTCTATATATTACCAGCAAAGTCCTGCAGCCAGAGATGGAAAGAGAAATTCCATTTAAAATAACTGTAGACAGTATAAAATACTTGGCAATCTACCTGCCGAGACAAAGCCAGCAACTATATGAACACAACTCTAAAACACTTTTTATAGAAATTAAGTCAGATCTAAACAATAGGAAAAAATATTAATTGCTCATGGTAAAAATGACAATTCTGCCTAAATTAATCTATTCAGTGCCATACCAATCAAATTACCAAAAGATATTTTTTATAGAGCTAGAAAAAATAAAATTCATCTGGAAGAACAAAAGCTGATGAATATCAAGGGAATCAATGAAAAAAATGAGAAAGAAGGTGGCCTAGCCATACCCAGATCTTAAACTGTATTATAAAGTGGTGATTATCACAACAGTCTGGTACTGGCTAAGAAATAGACTGGCGAATCAGTGAAATAGATTAGGTGGAAATTACATTATGGTAAATGACCGTAATAATCTAGTGTATGTTATACCCGAAGATCCAAGCTTTTGGAACAAAAACGCATTATTTGACATAAAATGGGAAAACTGGAAAACGGTATAGCAACAACTTGGTATAGATCAACATCTCACACCATATACCAAGATAAAGTCAAAATGGGTACCTGATTTACACATAAAGGGTGATGTCATAAGCAAATTAAGAGAGCATGGAATAGTTTATCTGTCAGATTTATGGATAAGGGAAGACCCTAGGACCAAAGAAGATATAGAGAGCATTACAAAATGTAAAATAAATAATTCTGATTACATAGAATTAAAAAAGTTTTTACACAAATTTAAAAACAATGAAACCAAAATTATAAGGAAAGCAGAAAATGGATTTTTTTTTGCAACGAGTATCTCTGATAAAGGCTTCATTTCTCATATATGGAGAACTGAGTCTAATTTATGAAAATACAAGTCATTCCCCAATTGATAAATGGTCAAAGGCTATGAACAGGCAGTTTTCAGACAGAAATCAAAGCTACCTATAATCATATGAAAAAATGCTCTAAGTCACTATTGATCAGAGAAATGCAAATTAAAACAAATCTGAGGTACTACTTCACACCCATCAGGGTGGCTAATATGACAAAAAAGCAAAAAGTTGGATGTTGCAGGGGATGTGGGAAAACTGGGACACTGATTCACTGTTGGTGGAGTTTGAACTGATGCAACCATCTTGGAGAGCAATTTGGAACTGTAGCCAAACGGCTGTAAAACTGTGTGTCCCCTTTGATCCAGCAATACCACTGTTAGGTCTGTATCTTAAAGACATAAAAGACACACAAAAAGAGAAGAGGACCTTTTTGTACCAAAATATTTATAGCAGCTCTTTTTGTGGTGGTTAAGAATTGGAAAACAAAGGGATGCTTATCAATTGGAGAATGACTAAACAAGCTGGGGTATATGATTATAAAGGATTATTATTGTGCTGTAAGAAATGAGAAGCAGGATGATTTCAGAAAAACCTGGAAAGACTTAAATGAACTGATGCAAACTGAAGAGAGCAGAACCAGGAGAACATTGTACACAATAACAGTAATATTGTATGATGATCAACTGTGAATGACTTAGCTATTCTCAGCAATACAGTGATCCAAGCAATCCCAAAGGACTCATGATGAAGCAGATTATCCACCTTCAGAGAAAAAAAAAAGTTAATATTAATTGAATACAGACTGAAGCGTGCTATTTTTCACTTTTTATGTCTTGTACAAAATGACTGATACTAAAGTGTTTTACATAATTGCACATATATAACTTATATCTGCTTAGCATCTCAGGGAGGGAGGAGGGATACAATTTGGAACTTTGAAAATTTGATGTTCAGAACAAGCCTGTGAGGGGGATGATATTGTTATCCCCGTTTTCAGTTGAGGAAACTAAGGCAGTTTAAATGACTTACCTGGGGCACTTAGCTAATAAGTCTGAAATGGGATTTGAACTCAGGGCTTCTGAATCTAGGCCCAAGTCTCTCTCCACTGCACTATCAGGTGCCTCTTAATATCTAGATAATGGGATCTATGGAATCAACCCATCCTTCTGTGAATTAAGTTGATAAAATAGAATTTTCTAATTCCAAATTGACTTCCAAATGATTTCCTTCCCATCCCCTGCCAAAACTCTCAACAATAAGTACCATGGAAACCATTTTTGAGGAGCTGTGGAGACCATCCTATGACCCTTCCTGCATTCCCCCTTTCCCTAGAGAGAACTAAATTACAAGTGTCTCTTCATCCTCATCTTTTCTCTATTTCCATGCCCAGGACTTCCAGTTCCCAGAAAAGATCTGATTTCCCATCTTGAGCGAGGGGAAACACCATGGATGCTGAAGGGAGAAGGCCCAAGCATCCTTTGTCCAGGTGAGTGATGTAAACACAGTTGTATGAAGGCTATTATCACAAGAGGTAGCTACATGTCACAGTGAAGGGAATGCTAGACTTGGGAGCAGGAAGACCTTGCCTTTTTCAGAAGCTTTTTATTCATTCATTCATTAATTCATTCATTTATTTTTGGTGAGGGCAATTGGGGTTAAGTGACTTGCCCAGAGTCACATAGCTAGTGGGTGTTATATGTGTAAGGCTGGATTTGAACTCAGGCTCTCCTGACTCCAGGGACCTGTGCTCTATCTGCTGTACCACCTAGCTGCCCCCTCAAAGGCTTTTTTAGCAGTGGGATCCTGGGCAAGTCACTGAACCTCTGAACCTCAGTTTCCCCATCTGTGAAATGAAGGGGTTGTACAACATGATCTTTCACTTCCCTTCCAGTGATAAAACTATGAGTCTATAATATCCATTGTTTGGAACTTTGGATCATGGAAATATCTTGGAAAAATTTCAAAAGGCTTTAGGCTATCTAATATGTGCTCTTTCCTAGACCTTCTTCAAGGCACCAAGCATTTATTAAGTGCTCACTATGTGCCAGGCCTCATGCTAAGTGCTGGGGATTCAAAGAAAGGCAAGAGACATCCCCTGCTCTCAAGGAAGCTCACAGACAGTGGGGACAGACAGCATGGACAGAAAAATGTAAAACACACTGCATACAGGATAAATCGGAGCTGATCAAGAGAGAAAGCACTTGTTTGTCCTTCATTTTTGAAATGGACCATGACATTAGGGAGATGATGCCATGACTTGCAAGTGAATTGGATTTAAGTGAGGGAGGGCTGTGCAAAGTCACCATCCTCACTCACTCCTCCAGAGCCATCTGGATCAGGTGGCTAGATATAGATCAGAATGACTGGAGATGGCTCCTCAGAAGGCACTTAGATTAAGAAGGGTTGGAAAAGGCTCATTGTGGAAGGTGGGCTTTAGCTGGGGCTTCAGAGAAGGCAGGGCAAGCATTCTGGGCACGAGGGTCAGTCAGGGAAAACCCATGGAATCAGGAGATGGTTTGCCCTGTTCAAGGAATAGAAAGGAGGCCTTTACTACTGGATTTTAGCATATGTGGAAGGGGAGTAAGATGAAAGAAGACTGGAAAGAGAGGAGAGGGGCAGATGATGAAGGCCTCTAAGAGCCCAGCAGAGAATTTTATATTTCATCCCTTTGCTGGAGGGCCATTGGAGATTATTGAGTATGCAGTGATGTGGTCAAATGCAAGCTTCAGGAAGATTAATTTGACAGGTTGGTAGAGCATTGACTGACCTGGGGAGAGACTTGAGGTAGTGAGACCGAACAGCATATTTTTGCAATATATCAGGTATGAGGAAATTGGTGCCTGAACCTAGAGTTTGGGAGTGTTCAGAGAGAAGGGAGTGTAGAGGAAGGGTGTTACAAAAGTCGAATCAATAGGACTTTCCAAAAGATTGAATATGAAGACGGGGGAGGATGGTATGAGTGCATGAGAGATGATGTCTTTTTTATAAGCCTTGACAATAGGGAGGATGACTTGGGTAGCATTGGAAAGCAGGAAGATGGGAGGGTTGGGGAAAAGATACTGAGTTTAGTTTTGGACATGGTAGGAGGAGAACCCAAAGAGAGAAGTGTCACCAATACCTAGAGAGAAGAGAGTATTAAGGAAAAGGGAATGAGTGACAGTGTCAAAAGCTGCAGAAAGATCAAGAAGAATGAGAATTTTGATTGAACAATTAGGAGATCATTGGTAATTTTGGAGAAGGGAGTTTTAGTTGAAGAGTGAAGTTTGAAGCCAGGCTGTAGAGTTTTGTAGAAAGTAAGAGCAAAGGAGTTGGAGACCTCAAGTGTAGATGGCCATCTCTAGGTGTTTACCTAAGAAAGGGAAGAGAGATACAGGACAGTATCTACTGGGGATGGATGGATCAAGTGAGGGTTCTTTGAGGTTTGAGGTGAAATGGTTTCAATTCTGGTAATAGGGAAGGATCCAGTAGAAAGGGAAAGATTAAAAATTAGTGAAACATGGAGATGATAGAGTTGAGAATATGGTAGAGGAGTAGATGGGATAGAATGGGATCATTTGGGCATATTTGCCTTCTCAAGGAGCAGGGCTTCTTCTTTATGTGATACTGGGGTAAAGGAAGAAAATAAAGCATGTGATTTATGTGAGATGAAGAGGAGGTAAGAGAGATCTGTGTAAATGTCCAATTGTTTCAGTGAAATATGAGGCCAAATTCTCAGCTGAGAAGGTCAAGGTGAGCAAGTCACATGGGAGGGTTGGGGAAGAATTTGAAAAGATTTGGAGAAGCTGCTACGATGACTGGGATAGAGAGTCATGGAGTTGTCAAAGGATTGCTTTGCCACAGTGGGGTCCCAGTTGAGATTATGTTACCTAAATTTATAGTGGATTCAGGTAACCTGGTTCCATGATTTTCTCTTCATTCAGCAGCAGTGAATAGGAATGAAGGTCAGCATCTTACCTGGGAGTAATCCAAGGGGGAGTCTTGCATAAGTCATCACCCCAAGTGCCTTTCCTGATCTTTATTGTCCAATCTTTGTGTCCATTCTTGGAGGTGACTGGCACCCTCAGTTTAGGGCCATAGGAACTAGAGACTCCCAGGTGTTCCATAGCAGGAGACCCTCCGGTAAACTTTGTGATCTCCAGTATTTGGTCTGATCAGGTACCATCCACAGGTCCCATCCGTCAGGATCTGGACAAAGGTAACTCCTTGTAGATCATAAGGTGAAAGAAGGAGACAGAAAACAAATCTGAGGCCAGAGCCTACGTTTGACCGATGGAGAGAGACTAGATTCTAGGGATTGAGGTGGAAGGTAGGGCTTTGTATTGACCCTAGGCCCAGAAAGTCAATCCAGAAACACTGATTAAGTGACTGTTATGTTCTAGAGGTGTATGGGGGTTCAAGGAGGACCAGCATCTCTGGTGTGAATGCTTACCAAGTCCTTCACAAGGTAATTCTTCCCCCTTTGGTGTCTATCTGGCACTGAACTCTCACCCATGGATCCAAGAAGGTGGACCATGTGCAGTGGCCATATCCTGGTAAACTGTCTTGGCAGACAGGCTAAGCTGGGTTGAGGGTAACCGATGGATCTCAAACCTGATTGTGAGTTAGGGGCTCTCTACCCCCAAGTATGTGAAGATTTCCTTCTGCAGAATGGGCTGATGAGAATAATTTGTTCCAGTGGCCATGAAGGTGGCTGAAGCAGGCACAGTGGAGTGCTTTGATGTTGGTCAGACATTAAAGATGGCAAGGTCATTCGCTGTATCTTGGGTCATCGCTGGTCATCTTGGCTTTTGTCCTGCCAGGAAACCTTGATGACTCTGGAAGAGAGAGTGAGGCTGATGACTTTGTGCAACTCTGCCTCACTTCAATCCAATTCACATGCTAGTTAAGACATCACCCTGTGATACTACTGATCATCTTTGAAAACAAAGGAGAAAACAACAGCTATATTCTGGGCATTGTACTAAACTCTGGGGATAAAAACAAAGTCAAAAGACAGTTCTTGTCAAAGAGCTGTCTAGTATAGCTACGTCGTATACAAATCGGGAGATAATTTGAGAAGAAACAACAAATCATGAGCCTCCATCTTAATTGATCCAGGCAAAAGAAAGCATTTTGGTATGCAAATACATTAAGTTCAACAGGAACAGAAGTAAATAGAAGGAGAGAGGAGAATAGCAGTTCAAGAAAGAGAGCAGAATTGAGGAAAAATAGTCTGACAATACTGATGATGATGATGATGATGATAGCTAACAATTATATATAGTGCCTCATAGGTTCCAAAACCTTACAAGCATTTTCTCATTTGATCGTCACAAGAATCCTCGAACCTAGGTGCTATTATTACCCTCGTTTTATAAATAAGGAAACTAAGATGAAAAGAAGTACTGTGATTTCTCCAGGGTCCCATTGCTAGCAAGTTTCTGAAGTGCCTCAGGAACTCAGGTCTTCTTGGGTTCAGGCCCAGCACTCTATCTAAGTGGAGGACAAGTTCAAATCAGAAAATAGCCTTAAGGCTATAATGAGAGGCAAGAGAGGACTGTTTTTGTTCAAGGGTTGTACAGGTCCATGATGGTTTCAAGAGCACTTGTGAGGCATTCATGGTTTTCATGGAGCCTGCCATCTGTGCAAATATTTGTGACTTCATGCTCTGGTGATTACCCTGCTGATGAGATGTGCTTACAAGGTAACCTGGGAATGAGGAAAGTCCTCTGGTGCAGTGACAGAAAACAAATGCTCAGATGGGCTTCCCTGTGACCATCCACTGGGAATCGATTTGTACGTGAATTTCAGACCTTTCTGCTTGTTGGGAAACAATTTGATGTCAGGTTGAGAAACTGAAGGAATGTGTGGCACTCAGTCAGAAGTGGTCAGGGTTTGATGTCATCACTGCCTGATCTTGAAAAGCATCGGATACGTAACTTGACAGTTACGAATCACTGCAGAAAGAAAACTATTGTGCTTGAAACATGCATTCTTATTGTTTCAGAGGAAAATCTATTTACATTTGTTTTCTTTTTATTTAAAACTATTTACAACAAAATTGGGCAGTTATTTTCTGCTTCATGTTCCATTAAAGAAATTTTAGCTCAGACTCCTTAGACCATTATTGTGAAGCCCCAGAGGGTTTGTCAGCTACAAAATAGGAAGGGGCTGCTATAAGACTAACAGTGAAGCATGCTGTTCACTTCCCGACAGAAGGATGATAAACTCAAGATGCAGTATAAGACGTAATATTTTAGATATAAGGAATTGATGAATTTTTTATCATGTTTGTTCTGAGGATTTTGGTTTTTCTTTTTTAAATTAGGGAGCGGAAACATTCAAAGATAAAAAAGAAATAGATAATGGCTGTCCTAAAACAGTGATGGGCCAGAACAGAATATAGTATTCCTCAGATGAATACAAAAACCAAGGTTGGCAGTCGTGATGTGGTCTTAGACATGAGAAGAGGAAAGTAAGATAAAAGGAATCACCAGGGAAATTAAACTATTTTATGGACACGATAGGTAATGAAATAATATGAATACTTAATATATGTGCCACAAATGGCACATCTGTTGTGATAGAAATTTGTGATAAGAGAAACGGAGACACAAAGGCCTGAGCACAGTCAGTTTGTCAGCAAGCCTAGCAGTTGCCAATGAATAGGATCCAAGGCTCCTCGGTTCCCAGGGATCCACCTGACAGAGCAACTCTTTCATAGCAGTTGGTTCCATGAGGTACATGATACAATCTAAATTAAGATTGTGCTTGGTCTGACATGAAGATGGGTATGGCTTGACTCAGAGAGGGGAGTTCCAGCATGCACTGCAATGGGGAAAGTAGAGTTGACTCACATTCTCTGGAAAGTCTTGTGAGCAGACATCTTATGACTAGACTGATTCATCTTTCCTTTCCTCCTTCTCCTTTCTGTGGTGGGCAAAAACTCACAAGACTCATTGCTGAGTCCTGGCATTTGGCAGCTGTAGCCTTCTATTCCAGTGGGAGACATTGGTCCTGTCCCGGTAGTCAGCGAACTTTAAGTGATGCCTTCCCAAAGAAACTTTTTCACACAGCTAAGTGCAAAATAGTAATCACCATTTTTAATAGGTATAATGAAATTAACTACAGAACATGACAAGAATTATAGTTTTAAAGATCCAACCACATTTGTTTTTTAAAAAACAAAAACTCAAATTAATTTTTATTGTACTTTTCTCATATTCTTCATTTGGTATTAGCTCGTACTTGTGCTGCAATGCTTCTAAGATGATATTACAGCCTTGCCAAGTGTCCTCCTTGCACTGGGCACTTGGTTAAACTGCTGCTTGCAAAGTGGTCTGTACATGTACTTACAAATAGAAACAAGTGAATGTGCAATAATAAAATAGCTTTTCTTTAAAAAAAAACACATAAAAATGCAGTGGAGAAAGGTCCTCAGGTACTACAGAGAGAGCATGCCCAATCAAAGGGGTTCAGTTTTAGTCTTAGCTGCAAGGATGTTGGTCAGGCCACTCAGCCATCTGAGTTCCTGGCCCGAGTTGTGAATGTAATGAGAATGCTGGCCTTGCTTGTGTCTCAGGTTTGTTGTGAGGATCCAGTGTTATTGTATGTGAAGCTCTTTGTACATTAAATCATCCTGGGGATGGGAGCTAATAGCATTTTCATATGACTAATTCTGCCCATTTGAATTTGAAGACCTTCCTCTTTCCCTTGGAAAGAGATAATAAATCACTTAACTTTTTGTGTCGATGGAGGGAAGAAGATATACTTGTGCATGTGTGTCTGTGTCCTATAAATGTTTGTTTTTTTCCTTCAGATGGAAAAATGAGGCTTGAAATGAGGGAGACAACTGCCAAGCTGAGTATTTCTGTGGAAGAATCACAACAGCCAAGATTCAGGAATAATGGTCACTGCAGCCTCAATTGGAGAGAAATCAGTGACTCTGATATCAGGAAAGAGGAAAAACAAAAGAGTCGCTGTGAAGTTCATAAAGATGGAAAGAGTTTCAGGCAATGTTCATTCCTAATCTGCTATAAGGAAAGGGCCTCAGAGAATGGCTGTTCTCAGGATAGTAAACATAGGGAATACTTTACTGAACAGACAGAGCTTGTTGAGTCTCATGAGAAGATTCCTGAAGGGCAAACTTATCAATGTAATCAATGTGAGATGGCCTTCAGCTTGAAATCAGAGCTAATTAGACATCAGAAAAATCATGCTGAAGAAATGCTTTGTATGTGTAATGAGAGTGAGAAGGCTTTCAGCCATAATTCAAAGCTCATTGATCACCAGAAAATTCACAACGGAAAGACAGATTATGAACGTAATGAACGTGGTAAAGCTTTTAAGGGACAATCATCACTTATTCACCATCAGAAATTTCATACTAAGGAAAAGCTACATAAATGTAAGCAATGTGGAAAAGTCTTCAGGTGGCAGTCATCCCTTATTTCCCACCACACAACTCATACTAGAGAGAAATCTCATGAGTGTCATGAATGTGGTAAAGCTTTCAGTGAAAACTCATCCCTTATTGTACATCAGAGAATCCACACTGGAAAGAAACCTTATGAATGTAATCAATGTGGAAAGACTTTCAAACGGAGCTCTAGGCTTACTGTACATCAGAGAATCCACACTGGAGAGAAACCTTATGAATG
>NW_020953976.1:827912-836349 GCF_900497805.2 Vombatus ursinus
CATCAGAGAATCCACACTGGAGAGAAACCTTATGAATGTAATCAATGTGGAAGGGCTTTCAGATGCAGATCTCATCTTACTTCACATCAGAGAATCCACACTGGAGAGAAACCTTATGAATGTAATCAGTGTGGAAAGGCTTTCAGATGCAAATCTCATCTTACTTTACATCAGAGAATCCACACTGGACAGAAGCCTCATGAGTGTCATGAATGTGGTAAAGCTTTTATTGAACACTCCTCCCTTATTATACATCAGAGAATCCACACTGGAGAGAAACCTTATGAATGTATTCAATGTGAAAAGACTTTCAGAAGCAGTTCTAGTCTTACTAAACATCAGAGAATCCACACTGGAGAAAAACCTTATGAATGTATTCAATGTGAAAAGACTTTCAGAAGCAGTTCTAGTCTTACTAAACATCAGAGAATCCACACTGGAGAAAAACCTTATGAATGTGATCAATGTGGAAAGACTTTCACGTGGAGATCCAGTTTTGTTCATCATCAGAGAATCCACATTGGAGAGAAACCTTATGAATGTAACCAATGTGGAAAGGCTTTCAGATCCCGCTCCAATTTGTGCAACCATCAGAGAATTCACACTGGACAAAAACCTTAGAAATGTAATCAGTGTGGAAAGTGTTTTAGACAGAGCTCTGGTCTTGCTGATCATAAGGCAATCCACACTGGAGAGAAACCTTATTACTGTAAACAATGTGGAAAGGCTTACAGACGCAGGTCTAATTTTGCCGTACATCAGAGAATCCACATTGAAGAGAAGCCTCATGAATGTCACGAATGTGGTAAAGCTTTTATTGTATGCTCATACCTTATTGTTCATCAGAAAATCCACACTGGAGAGAAACCTTATGATTGTAATCAGTGTGAAAAAGGTTTCATATGCAAGTCTAGTCTTGCTGTGCATTAGAGAATCCACATTGGAGAGAAACCTTCTGAATGTAATGAATGTGGAAAGGCTTTCAGGCGCAGATTCGATGTTTCTCGACATTGAAGTATCAACACTGGAAGGAAATCTTGTGAATGTAACCAATGTGTAAAGACTTTCAGATGCCCTTCCAATTTTGCTGTACATCAGAGAATTCACACTGGAGAAAAACCTTATAAATGTAATCAATGTGGAAAGTGTTTCAGATAGAGCTCTGGTCTTGCTGATCATAAGACAATCCACACTGGAGAGAAACCTTATTACTGTGAACAGTGTGGAAAGGCTTTTAGGTCCTGCTCCAGCCTTGTTGACCATGAGAGAATCCACCCTGGAGAAAAGCCCTATGAATGTAATCAATGTGGAATGGCTTTCGGATGGAGCTCCAAGCTGGGTAAACATCAGAGAATCCACACTGGAGAGAAAGGGTATGACTGTAATCTATGTGGAAAGACTTATTTTTTTATTTTTTTTTTCAGCCAAAAACAAGGTTTATTAGAACATCCATCATATTGGGCAGACTCTTAAGGAGTCTGAACATGGGTAAGCAGTGGCTAGATTATAAGAATCTGAGCATCTTAATGGAGACAAGATGGACCTTATATACAGAAAGACTGTGGGAGGGATCTAGGAGTGGCCAAGTAGTTTGGGGTGACTGGAGAAGGGGTCTAAGGAGATCTGGATGGGAGTGGCCAGTAAGCTGGGGTGAACAGAACTCCTGGGACCTGGACCTCCTGGTGCCTAGCTAAAATTAAGTGTGGGAAATGGCCAGGGGCCATAGGGAGGTAAGACAATGGAGGGGAGATTGGGTGTAGCCACAATGAAAGGCCAGTTGATGGGGTTATAGCCTCAGGGGAATGCCAGAAGTCCAGGGTTTTTCCTTTCTGGGACCCAGATTCCAACCCCATCATTCCCCCCTCAAACAAATAGGAACCCAAATTCCTTTGGGGTAAGGGGTGAAGGTCTCGGCTTCTGAAACTGCTTCCTGCTGGCAAGGGGCATACAGCTGTCCCTGCCTCAAGGGGATCCCAAAGAGGAGGTTGACTGGAACCAAGCACAGGCTACATCCGGGGAATGGTGGGGGACATTGGCTGGTACTCGCTATTTGCTACCAGGTGTAGGTGAATGGCCCATAGTCTGGAAGACACAAATCTGACAGAAAAGACTGCAGGGCCCAGATATAAAGCAGGGACTAGATTTAGGGCCCAACTTTGAGAGGATAGAACCATCCTTATGCTCTGTTTGGATTCAGATAATTCAGTTTTCCAACCATGCAGTATCAAATCCACCTTACAGCCAGACTCAGAAATAGCCAGGTAGGTAACATTCCCTTTCAAAGGAACATAATGGGGAAACTGAGTCAGGAGGATCCCATCTTAGACTGAGGCTAAAATTGTCCTCTCAGCTTTTCCCAATGCTGACTTCCCACCAGTATCACCTTCTCTGAGTAGCTTGTGGCATTTCTCTCAGATGGCGGATTATTGATTATCGCTGGATTATGACCCATCAGATGACTCGAAATAAAATCCTATGAGCTTTTACCTCAAACAGCTTAGGAAAAACTTTTCCAGGATTTACATCTCAAACTTAAATTTGTCCTGGTGTAAAAAGCCAATCATTAGAGATTTCTATACACTTGCAAATTCTCAGCAAGCCATACATAACCCAAACAAGCTTTTTGGCTAGTTTACACATTAAAACAATAATCAACAATAGTTAATTATTTTAGGGGTAAACAAATTATGAAAAGTTGCTTGACATAATTGATACAGAAAGTTCACCAATTTGAAACTTGAAACAAACCCATTACCAATCAGGTGACTTCAGTTTTGTTAAATGCACTTCCAAATTACTTTACACAGAGAATCAACATCTCATGTTAACAGTTAAAACTATAAATTTAAAAGAGTGTGCTTACCCAAGGTTGGAGGCTGGCTTCATTACCTTGAGCAGGATGTGCTGAACCTGGGTGATGCTTCCAGGCAAAGGTTGCCATAGGACCCAAGGCCATTGCCAGTGGGGCCCATGTTGTAGCTGCTGCCCCTCCCCCCTCCTTCCTTTTCCCCAGGTGGGGGAGGGTGAAATCAAAAGTACTCAAGTGAAGGGAGTGGCAAGAAAAGAGTGACCAGGGTTGTAAGGAGGAGTTTAAAAATCACAAAACCTCCAGAATCTGCCAAGATATTTTTAGCTGTTCTCACTTTCCCTGTAACCTCCATGGAGGAGGATTCAGAGGTGCAGAGGGAAGGTAGTAAGTAAGCCTCAGGGAACCAAAACGCAACTGCAGTTTTCCCCAATTCCCTGGCACTGGGGGGAATTAACAGATACACTTCTGGATAGGGCGTCTGTCCTTGTCCTCTATGCTGTGGAAGGTGTACCTGATGCGGTCTGGAGGTTAGGGGTCCTGGAATCCCAAAATCACGACGCCGGGGTCCTGCCCGAAAGAATTCGACCCAAGCCTTCTTGCAGCCAAAAACAAGGTTTGTTGAAGACTCGCCATATTAGCTGTACTGTTAAGGAATCTGAGCATCTGTGGGCTATTGGCCAGTGTCTAAGAATTGGAACCTGGAAAGACTTTTAGACACAGCTCCAGTTTTGCTTTACATTAGAGAGTGCACACGGGAGAGAAACCTTATGAATGTAATCAATGTGGTAAAATCTTTCAGCAACAGTCATCCCTTACTTTTCACAGGAAAATGCATACTAGATAGAAACAGTATCACTGTAATGAATAGGGAAAGTCATTCAGATGGAGTGGAAAGCTTTTTAGACACCAGAAAATTCATTCTGGACACAAGCTCAAGAAACTCAATGTGGGAAGGCCTTCAGTCAGAGATCATCTCTTCACATCAGATGATTCATAATGGAGAGAAACCTTACGGATATGCTCAGTGGGAATTGCTTTTTGCTAAAAGAGGGAGGTCCCTAGACACCAGAACATTCAAGTTGGAAAGAAGACCTATAAAAGCCATGATCATGGGAAATCCTTGACATGGAGCTCATACTTGACTGTACATTGGAGAAATGCTGGAGATAAAACTTATGAATATACTTAATAAGGGAATACTTCTTGTGTTAGCACAGACCTAATTAGACAACCAAAATTCCATTCTGTTTATAAAGCCCTATAAATGTAATGAATTTTTCTTTGAAAAACTATTTTTAGTACTCAGTAATATTCCATATCATTCATTATATGTATATTACATATCTTCATCAGCAATTCCTTAATTGATTAACACTCACTTGTTTATTGTTTTTTTTTTGACACTAAAATTTCTGATAAAAATATTTTGATACCTATTGGACATTTATTTCTGTAGGTTGGTGGGTGGCACAGTGGATAGAGTGTTGCTATTGGAGCCACAAGATCTGAGGTCAAATTTGGTCTTAGATGCTTACTAGCCAATCAGTCTATTATTGCCTCAATTTTCCCCATCTATAAAATGTGTATACTAATAACACCTACTTCTGAGGGTTGATGTGAGGATAAAATGAGATAATATCTGTAAAGTGCTTTGCATTAAATCACTCTTTAAATGCTAGCTATTATTATTCTTTTGGCAAAAAAGGCTAGAGTCATTGGTTAAAAGGCATGGACGGTTTTATCATTTGGTGTAAAGGAAGGCAGTTTGTTGTAATGATAGGGCACTGGGTTTAGAGTCAGGAAGACTTGGGTTCACATCCTACCTCAGATGCTCTCTAGCTGTGTAGCACTGGGCAGGGGACAACCTCTCTGCCTCAGTTTTCTCATCTTTAAAATAAGGAGGTTGGCCTCAGTGGTTTCTGTGCTCCCTTCCAACTCAAAATATTTGTTCCTATTTTTATACATCTCTTTCCATAGTCTCTTTTTAATTTGTAAATTTTTAAAATTTTAAACTTAAATACAAAATAAGAAATGAGAAAGTCACTTAAATATTAGAACTAAAATGATACAGAATAAGAAAAAGAAAAAAATGCCATATATCTTAAGAGTTATTTTAATTTGCATTTCTCTAATCAATAGTGTTTTAGAGCAGTTTTTTTCATATGATTATAGTTTTGATTATTTTGTGTGAAAACCACCTGTTCATAACCTTTGGCCCACTTATTATTTGAGGAATAACTTTTGTTCTCATAAATTTGACTCAGTTCTCTCTATATTTCAGAAATGAGGTCATCAGAGACAAATGCTACAAATTTTTCTTCCAGCTTTCTGCTTTCTCTCTAATATTGGTTGGTTTTGTTTATGCAAAAAGGTTTTAATTTAATCAAAGCTATTTATTTTGCATCTCTACGTTGTTGTTGACTTGATTTAATTGTGTCTGATTCTGTATGACCCTATTTGGGGTTTTATGTGCCTACCGGTGTATTCTGTACCTAATCTGTTCCACTGAGCCACCACTGTATTTGTTAGCGAGGACAAGATTTTTTTTTTTTTTTATGATTACTGATCTGGTATGGCTAGATCACCTTTCTTTATATATTTTTCACTAATTCCCTTGATATTCTTCACCTTTTGTTCTTCCCAAGGAATTTTGTTGTTATTTTTTCTAGTTCTGTAAGGTGATTTTTTGGTACTTTGGTATGGTACTGAGTAAGTAAATTATTTTAGGTTTAATTATCATTTTATCATGTTAGCTCTACCTACTCATGAGTAATTAATATTTTTTTCCAGTTGTTAAGATCTTATTTTATTTGTGTGAAAAAGGTTTTGTAACTGTTCGTGTAGTTCCTGGGTTTATCTTGGCAGGCAGAATCCCAAGTATTTTACATAATCTATATTTATTTTAAATGGAATTTCTCATTCTATCTCTTGCTGCTGGACATTGTTGATAATATATAGAAATGCTGATGATTTATGTGACTTTATTTTACATCCTGCACCTTTGCTATAGTTGTTAATTATTTCAACTAGTTTTTATTTGATTTTCTAGGATTCTTTAAATATAACATCATATCATCTGCAAAGAGTGATCGTTTTCTTTTTTAATTGCCTATTGTAAGTTCTTCAATTTCTTTTTCTTCACTTCTTGCTATAGCTAGCATTTCTAGTACAACATTGAATGATAGTGATGATGATGGGCATTCTTGCTTCACTCCTGATCTTATTGGAAAGGCTTCTAGCTCATCACCATTATAGATGATGCTCACTGATGGTTTTAGGTAGATACTACTTATCATTTTAAGGAAGACCCATTTTATTTCTGTGCTTTGTAGTGTTTTTAATAGGCACGCATGTTGTATTTGGTCAAAAGCTTTTTCTGCATCTCTGGAGATAATGATATAATTCCTGATGGTTTTGTTATTGATATGGTCAATTATATTGATAGTTTTCCTAATATTGAACCAACCTTGCATTCCTGGTATAAATTCCGCCTGGTCTTAGTGTATGATCTTTGTAATATGTTGATGTTATCTCCTTGCTAATATTTTCTTTAAATTTTTGCATCACCATTCATTAGGAAAATTGGCATATAGTGTTCTTTCTCTGTTTTTGCTCTTCTGGGTTTTGATATCAGCACCATATTCGTATTATAAAATGAGTCTGAAAGAACTTATTCTTCGCCTGTTTTTTTTTTTCTTCAAATAATTAATATTGATTTGGAATTAATTATTATTTAAATGTTTGGTGGAATTCACTTGTGAATCTATATGATCCTGGGAATTTTTCTTAGGGAGCTCCTTTATGGCTTTTCAATTTCTTTTTCTAAGATGGGGTTTTTTAAGTATTCTATTTATTCTTCGGTTATTCTGGGCAGTTTATATTTGTGCAAATGTTCATCCATTTCACTTAGATTGTTAGATTTATTGGGATATAATTGGGTGAAATAGCTCCTAAGAAGTGCTTTAATTTTATCTTTATTGGTAGCGAATTCAATCTTTTCATTTTTGATATTGGTAATGGTCTTCTTTGTTTTGATTGAAACGATCAAGGGTTTGTTTTGTTGGTTTTTTTCTATTAAAACTAGCTCATAGTTTTATTTATTAGTTCAATGTTTTTCTTACTTTCAATTTTAACAATCTTTCCTTTGATTTTCAGGAAGTCCAATTTAGTACTTAAATGGGCATTTTTAATTTGTTCTTCTTCTAGTTTTTTTAGTTGCATGCCCAAATCATTTATCTCCTTTTCCCCCTCTATTTTATGAGTATAAGGCATCAGAGATGTAAATTCCCCTCTAAGTGCTTCTTTGGCAGCATTCCATAAATTTTGGTATGTTGACTCATTGTTGTTATTCTCTTTAATGAAATTATTGGTCATTTCTATGATTTGTTCTTTGACCCACTCGTTCTTTAGGATTAGATTATTAAAGATCATTATTACTCCCCTGCCTTTTTTTTTAAATTTAAGGTGAAAAATAATAGATTCTGCTGTAGACCTTGATTCTGTCTCTCTTCAAGTGTGTTCCTTATGAAACAACATGTTGTCAAATTCTAATTTTTAATCCATTCTTCTATCCACTTCCATTTTGGAGTAGAGTTCATCCCATTCTTAATTCACAGTTATGATTACTATGTATTTCCCTCCATCCTGTTTTCCTCCTTCTTTATCCTTTTTTTTTCTCTCTCTCCTTTCACTCTGTCATCCTTAAGTGTCTGTTTTGCTTCTGACTGCTGCCTCCCCTAATCAGCCCTCTCTTTTATCAGCCCTCCTTTCTCTTATCCCCCTCTCCCTACCACTTCCCTCTAGGGCCAGATAGATTTCTATACCCAAATGACTGTACATGTTATTTCCACTTTAGGCAATTCCAATGACATTAAGGTTAAAGCCTTATTCTCCGTCCCCCCATTTTCCCCTTTCTTGTAAAAGGTATTTTTTTCCCTCTCTTAAGTAAGATAATTTATCCCTTTCCACTTGTCCCTTCCTTTTTCTCCTAGTGCAAACCCCTTTCTCACCGCTTAATTTTTTTTAAAATCATCCCATCAGAGCCAACTCACACTTAGTCCTTTATGTATACTCCTTCTAACTGCCCTAAAATTTTAAAATCTAATTTTGGGGTACATTTTTTAAAAAAAAAACCTTTTCTCCCCAAACAAAAAGACAAAAAAATGAGAACACCGATTATTAGGCATATTGTAGAAATATAGGCACACTGTTGTATTGTTAATGGAATTATGAATGGAATTTTGAAATGTAATTTGGAATTATCCAAATAATGGGACTAAATGCCAATAATCTTCAGATCAGGCTAGAGAACATAGAGATTAGATTTGTTCATCAAGGAGGGCATTGATAAAAAGAAAGGCCCCAAATTTGCCGGATCATTCATAGCAACACACTTTGCTATAACAAAGAATTTGAAACAAATTAAATGATCATCAATTAGAAAACAGGCAAAGGAATTTTGGTACATGAATGCTACAATCTGTTACTGTGGTATAAGAAACAATGCATGTGCTGAATTCAGAGAAGCATGTGTAAATATTTCCTCAACTGAATGAAGAGTAAAGTAACCAGACCCACTTACACACACACACACACACACACACACACACACACACACACACACACACA
>NW_020953976.1:836359-888203 GCF_900497805.2 Vombatus ursinus
ACACACACACACACACACACACACACACACACACACACACACACACATTTCAGCAAAGTGAATGGAAAGAACTAGCACAAAGCTATTAAAAGTGAATGTGAGAAAATGACAAAGAACAAGCACAGTCCTTGAGAGACATGGGGAGACACCCCTTACCCGCTGCTCAGCAGAAAGGGGCTCCTTGGCAGTGGCACACTGACTATATTTTCAGACTTCTTTAATATATTCACTGGGTTGGCTACTTTTTCTCTTTTTTTCTTTAACAATATTAGTTTCATGGGAAGGTGCTCTGAGAGAGAGAAGTGGCCCAGGTACACTGGAAGAAATTCTGATAACTAAAATATTAATACAAATCTGTATTAAAAATAAAGATACCAATGATGCCTCAGTCTTTTACTATCCAGGCTTAATATATCCAGTTCTTTAAACTGTACATATACGGAATGGTTTTCCATTTTCTAACCCTGAGCTCGTCACTTAAATTCCTGGGCCACAGTCTCCTTATCTTCAAATGAGGGTTTAGGAAGAGGTCACAACTGAGCTCCCTTCTGGCAGCAAATCTGTGATCTGTGATGCTATGATTTCCTCAGATCACCCTGCATGGGATTTTCTCCGGTTTATCCACATTCTTCTTACAGGATCACACTCGCCGTTGAACACAGTGCCCTGGATGTGCTCTGACTTGGGCATGGTACAGGACATGTGTTTTCAACACCACTTCTCTAAATGCAGGTGACGATCTCAGCAGTGTTTGGACTGCTTTGTTTATGTCTCAAACTTTTCATTCACTAAAACAACCAGATCATTAGATGAAAAATTGATTGTGACAAACATATATCTATATCTATAGATACATATGCACACACATTTATAGATATGAGTATATGTGTATACACATAAATCTATCTCTGTGTTTATATGTGTTTATGCTGTATATATATACATTTATACTTATACACACATATATAAATTTATATATTTTTTGGACCTATCCTGCCCTCTGACTGCTACCTCATATTGTCCCTCCATCCGTTTAAGGCACTGCTCACACATCACCCCCCTCACTCAAAACTGGTATGTACTCACATGCATACATGTTTTCTTATATTGATTTTGTATATATTTATTCTGCACAAACATCCACCTATGCACATGTTCTCTCATCTGAGTGAATGGAAGTGAGTTGAGAACCTTTCTGTCTTTGAAGCCCCAGCAGTTGGCTTAGAACTTGGCCAACACTGGTTGTTCAATAATTGCTTATGATTATGCACCATACAGGACAAGTGACTGTGAGACCTGCCATCACACATGTGCACCCATCCCCTTTATCCATCCCAGGGAATGAAAATTAAGTCCATCTGACTTGTTCTTGAAGTGAAGGGCTGACTACCTGTGACCCAAAGCCTGTGCTCTGGATTCTGAGCCATGGGCTGCCCAGGCCAAAATATCTCTGATCACCTGACTGTCTTCTATCAGGCTCATCTGTTTCAACTTAATTCCGTCCTGTTTCCCGGCCCTTTCTCCTCTTCTCTTCCTTTGCGACCTGTGTCACTAACAAACTTTCATTGAGGAAAGAACTATGCCTTCCAGTCCAAAATCAGTTTGCATAAATATTTTGTACTGACATGTATACTTCAAATTAATTTTGTCCTCTCCAGTAGAGTGTAAGCCCTGTGAGTGCTGTACTGTTTCTTTTTTTCCTCTTTGCATTCCCAGCACCTCGGACAGGGCAGGCCACATAGCAGAAGCTTAATAAATGGTCATTGAGTTTCAGCTGGGTCTTGTCTAGGCGGAACACTCCCCGTCTCTGTGTTACGGAAGCAGTGGAACTGGCAGGTGTTGCAATGAAGGGCTCCTGAGAGGTCCTGGCCAAGGGCCAACTTTCAGGGTTGGTATTGCAGACAGCAAGCCAATACCATGGCTGGCCATTCCCGGGCTGAAAGGTGCTGCCATTGTGGGGTTCCATAGGAGATGCAGTGATGGAGCCATTTAAATAGCTGGCGGTCAGGTACCCCCGGATTGCACCAAATTCCTGTAGTACTTGGTGCCAGGTTCACGATTTCAACTGATCGGATGTCAGGAAGACCTGAGTTCTAATCCTGCCTTATAAACTTGGTAGCTATGTGAGCCTGGGCAGGTAACTGAACCTCTGTCTGCCTCAGTTTTCTCATCTTTAAAGTGGGGATAATACAGAGCTTACTTCCCATGTTGTTGTGAGGATCAAATGAAAAAATATTTGTAAAACACTTTGCAAACCTGAAATGCTATATAAATAATGGCCAATTGTTCATGTTATTTACCCCAAGCCAGTAGAAGGTGAGACTGATCCAGAAGGAATACCACAAGGAAAGGGTGCTCAAAAACCAACCGAGTCTGGGGTCTGAGGCCTAGTCTTCTGGGGCCATGGCCTTAGGCCTCTGTGTCCAATCTTGGTCCATTCAGGGTGAGGCTTTCATGGGGGCCCTCGTCATTTCCAGGCAAGTCTTAGTATTTTCAGTCCTGGTCCTCTTCAGTCGTCTTCCATACTAGATACACATTAGTCTCCTTTGTTCTACATTTGCCTTAAGACGCCCTGATCCCCTCAGAGCTAAGCCTTGAAGGACCGTGGTCCTTCATTCATCAGTATAAGAGCGGAAATTGTGGGGCCTGGGTTTAGGGGGGAGAAAGGGCACAGGGCTGGCCACCACATCCTGGGCCAGCCTCCACTCCGCCTACCTTTTCCCCTCTGCACAGTTGAGGCTGGGCGGCCCAGGACAGAGCTGAAGACCCACCGTGGGCCCCACGGTCACTTTCCTGATCTCCATTGGTGAGCCTCCAGGGTCAGACCTGGGGAGGGAGGGACTTTGTGACAAGGTCCTTGGCTTCTGACTCTGAAGGACAGGGAGGAAGCCTGTGGAGGAGACAGAACCATTTGGAGCAGAGCCGGACCCCAGTGTCTGCTCAAAGGGCTCTTCCTTCATACTCTGACCAAAGCAGACTGAAAGGTTCTGGGGCTTTGGTGAGAGCTGGGGATGGGGTCAGTGTGGGCTGGAGGGGAAGCTTCTCTTACAGGGCTGTGTCTGGACTGGGCAGTGAGGGCACATATGGGTGAGTCCTGCCCCCAAGATCACACTGTTCTCCTTCCCCCTACATTTTACTAGAATAATCTAGATATCTATTTCCAGGATAAGTAAGGAGGGAAACAGGGGATGCTGAAATGAATGAATAGGGTAATTCAGGAGGGGGCTTCAGAATCCAGAGGTGAAAGACACTGGGACCAGAGGAATCTCTGGAAATTGAATCTTTTTCCTTCTCAGATGCCCTTCCCAGGCCCACCCTCTGGGCCATCCCGAGTCCTGTGGTCCCCGGGGGAGCAGATGTGACCCTCAGGTGCCAGGGTCACCTGGGGAGTGACCGATTCCAGCTCTGGAAGGATGGAGAGCTCAGAGAGGAGAGAAATGCATCCTGGCAGCAGGCAGAGTTCGTGCTCAGGAATGTGGGTGACTGGAGAGATGCGAGAAGCTACAGCTGCCGCTCTGGGCAGGGGCCCTGGTGGTCAGAGCTCAGTGAAGCCCTGGCCCTGGTGGTGACAGGTGAGGGGGTGCTGGTCTACAACCATCCCTGGTGGGAAGGAGGCCAGTCCTGAGAGAGGAGCCCCAGACCCCTCTCTGGAGAGTCACTTGCAAGTGGGACACCCCCTCAGGCTTTACTACATGCCTCCTTTTACCACCACACTCCACCCCAGGCTCTGGGAATGCCTGGCTCCCCAGCTCACATTTTTGGGGCATAGATAAAAGTTGTGAAATCTTTCCCCTCAAAAATCCTGTGAGGTGGAGAGCACGTGCACCGTGGTTTCCCATTTAGAGATGGGGAAACTGAGGCCTGGAGGGGAGGAAAGGTGACTCGAGCAGGTCAATGGGTTCTTCGGTGTCAGGGCAGGAATTTGAACCCACGTCTCCCACCCCCAGACCCAGGGATCTTTCCCCATGTGGTCAGTGTCCCCGGTGACCCAGCCAGGAGAGCCAGGCTGCTCCTCCCTCAGAGGATACACAGCAGCCTTGGGGAGCAGGGGCACACGGCTTTATCAGAGCAAACTTCATCCAGATAAACTTTTCCTGTCCCCTCTTAGACCCAAACTGGCCACATCCATCCTGTCCAGGTGTATCTCCCCTTGGTCCCTTCTGCCCTCCCTCCATTCCCATCAGCCTGGACAGATGACAACATCACTTCTTTTCATGTCCCACCATTCTGCCTTTGCTCACACAGTTCCCCCTGCCTGGGATGCCCACTCCACCTTCATGCTTCTTTTTCCTACATCCGTAAGACCCAGCGCAGATCCTGCCTGCTTCAGGATGCTGTCTCTGATTGCATCAAGTGGCTCTGTCCTGGCCCTTGGCCCTCCCAGCATGGTGTCTTCACCTCTCTTGGGCTGCCTGCCCTTCTCAGCTTTGTTTCAGGGAATGATTTGAGGGGATCAGGGTGACAGATCAGGACCCTAACTTTCTTCCTTCCTCCTTTCCCAGGGGCCTTCCCCAGCCCTTCCATTTCAGTCTCACCTGGCTCTGTAATACTGCCAAGGACAACAGTCACCATCAGATGCCAAATATCACCACAGGCACCCTCTCAGGACCACAGTTGTGCCCTGCTGGAGGCAAAGACAGAGCCCTTGCAGAGACAGAGACCAGCAGGGACCCGGCCTGTTTTCTTATTTCTGTCTCTGAGGCCTAAGGACACTGGGAGCTACAGCTGCATTTACTACAAGGAGACAGCCCCCCACAGGGGGTCCCATCCCAGCCAGGCCCTGGAAATGACCATACTTGGTGAACGGAGATGGGAACCCCCCAAATCCCCAATTCCACCTCCCAAATAAAGGCTCACAGAGCCATGAGGACAGCACAAAATCCTGGGAATTCTGAAGGGATGATTTGGGGGGAGGATCTTCTGTTCTACATAGACCAGCTTTGGGGCCCAGGAGAGTGGGGGCATTCCCAGCTCAAGGCAGGCCCCAGACAAGAAAGTGAGAACAGACCAAGATTGCTATTTCCCCTATCACTAAAGGGTTGGGGGGTGGGGGTGGGTTGGAGGCCTAGAAATGACATCCGAACTTGACCTCTGGTGCTCCTTTTCCCTCAGGACAACTCCCCAGGCCCTGTCTGTAGGCCCAACCTGGCCTCATGGTGGCCCCAGGGGCCAACATCATTCTCTGGTGCTCAAGGCCCAAGCTGTCTTCCCTTGGAGAGGTGACTTTCACTCTGTAGAAGGCTGGGAGCCAGGGGCCATTACAGTGGCAGGCCTCAGCAGATCTCTGGACTAGCTTCCTGCTCCCATCTGTGAGACCTGAGGACACTGGGAGCTACAGCGGTTCTTACAGGGAAAGGAGAGCATCTGCTAGAGTATCAGAGCCCAGTGAGGCCCTGGAGCTGCTGGTGTCAAGTGAGGGGGGAGTGTGGGCCCCGAATAACTCTGAGTATGACCCCTCTGCGCTCTGCCCAGACAGGGGCCTCACAGAGAGAAGGCCTGGTGTCTACACAGCCATCTCTGCCTTGGGGTCTGTCAGGACTTAAGGGGCCTTGGAAGACATGAGACATTTCTATTCCTATCTAGAATCTGGGGAAGAAAGGTGATGGTGGGGACTGCACTGGGGGTTAGGAGAAGAGTCATAAAGACCCAGAGCTGAAAGAAGCCTTGGAGTTTCTTGAGGTGAAACCCTTCCATTACTCATGAGCAAAGTGAGGCCCAGAGAGAGGGAAGGACTTGTCCAAGGTCACACAACAAGTGAGTGACAGAACATGGAAATGAGCCTGAGTCTTCTCCCTCCTAGACCATGATCTGAGTCCTGGCTTTAGACTGAGACCTGGGCTTGTCTGAGATAGTCCAGAAGAAAAGTGAGGGGTCATGACTTTCCCCACTATGAGTCATTACATGCAGGAGACCATAAACTGGTTGAGCTCCCTGAAATGTAAAAGTCTCCTTAGATTCCTAGCTAGTTCTTCTGGTCAAACCCCTGAGATAACTGAGGCCCATGGGCAGCCAGGTGGCTCAGTGGACAGAATGTTGGACTTGGAGTTAGGAAGACTTATCTTCCTGAGTTCAAATCTGACTTCAGACTCTAGCCGTGTGACCCTGGGCAAGTGACTTAATCCTGTTGGCCTCAATTTCCTCATCTGTAAAATGAGCTGGGTAGGAAATGGAAAACTGCTCCAGCATCTCTGCCTAGAAAACCCTACATGGTCATGAAAAGCTGGACATGACTGAAATGATTGAACAATTAAACTGAGACTCAGACGGGCCCAGTGGATGGCCCAGGGTCACAAAGGGACTCAGAGGCACAACAGGCACTTGACCCAGGTGTCCTGACTCCCAGCCCATGTTCTCCCCCTCACAGGTTCTCTCCCCAAGCCTTCCCTCTCAGCCCAGCCTGGCCCAGAGGTGGCCCCAGGCCCAACGTGACCCTCCTGTGCTGGGGACCCTCATGGGGTTCTAGGTTTATTCTGTACAAAGAGGGAGATGAGAAAAACCTGCCGGGCATGGATACTTCTCCAGATGGAGCCCAGTTCTTCTTGGCTCAGGTGACCCCCAAGGACTCTGGCACTTACAGCTGCAGCTACCAGCTTGTCACCAATGGAAGTCTCTGGACACAACGCAGTGACCCCCTGCAGCTTAGAGTGAGAGGTGAGAAGAAGAATCCCTGGGACCCACTGGAGGTGCCAATGACCCCTCCCTCCATCACCCCACGAGGAAATGAAACCAAGGCCTCGGCTCTAGCCACAAGACACGGGACAGAGGAGAAGAAACATTTTGACACTGTATCCAGTTCCAGGTCCCCGGGGACCCAGGGTATGAGCTGGGACATGGGCTTCCCCCGTACTTCTCTGCGACTCACCCTTCCCCATCTCGGTTTCTGGCTTTCTATCTCTAATTTGAAGGCAGGGAGCCTCTCTGAGCAGGATTTGTGCCAGACTATTGGATGCTGGTGGTGATGGGGGCTGGGGGGGAGGAGGAATCTCAGGGACAATTGCAGAGGCCAGATGAGGATCTCCTCTGGGCAGTGATTCATGGGAATTTTCTCCCCCCCATCCAGCATCACAACCCAGTTACACCTTCTTTGTCACAGTCCGCTGTGTGGCCTTCCTCTTCCTCCTCCTTCTGGAATTCTTCTGCCATGGCCCCATCTCTACAGGTGAGTGTGAGGGGAGAGTGAAACCCCTTGGGGTCTGAAGGAACCAGGAGGTGGGTGAGGACTGGGGCCTTCATTTCCTCCTGTGGGGTCCTCTCTGATTTTGTTTCCCTTCCCATCTCTCTCTCCCCAGGGATCTTGCAGGGTGACAGCTCGACGAGGTAAGGACCCAGCTCCCCTTCCCATAGTCCCTGTTCCTTCCTTGCCATATATCCCTAGAACATCTTCACGGACAGTCTCTGGAGAAGAGAGGATGCTCACAGAGCCTCCCAGAGTGACCTCTGTCCCCCCTGTCCTATGTCCTCCTCCTCTCCCTGCAGGTGCCTCTGCTGCCCTTGTCCTCCTTGGAATTTCTGCCTCCCCCAACAGCCCGATGCCCCCAGGAGAAGGCCCTGGGCAAGTTATCTGGGAAGGAAAGGGGCATGATCCTGGGGCAGGGTGGTAGAGGGCAGTACTGGGCCTGGGAGCTGGAGTAATGGTGGATCCCTCAGGAAGTGACCCATATTCAGCTGAACAGAAGGGCATTGAATGGGGGCAGACAATGAGGACACACCCTCGGAGCTCACTTTCTCAGCCTTGAGTCTTTGCACAGAGGGAGAAGCACAGAGACTGCCCTCTGCTCTCTCACCCTCTCCCTCCCTCAGTTCTCCTCTCCATCAGCCCCATTTCATCTGACCTCTCATACATCTTCCTCAGGTCCCCATCACTGAGCAGCCACGATGCTGTTGGGGATGTCCAGTTGGGGCCAGAGTTCTGCCAACCAAGTGCCTCCTCTCTGACCTCGGCCTACTAATCTCCTGCCACATTGATTTGGGGCCATGGACAAACCTGGCTTTGCCCACAGGGTGTCCCTGAATGGAAGAGTGACCCCAATGCAGTTGGCCTCACTTTCCAGACTTTGAGAAGAAGCCTGGATGGCCAGGGCCCTGATCTCACACCATTGTTGCAGAAGACCCCCTACCAGCCCCCCTTCCCCCAGTGCCTAGGATCGTACTTTCCTGAGGTCACAGCTGATCTCCCCAGGAGACGGGTGGTTCTTTGGAGACCCAGACTCAGCCTCCAGTGTGTGTATCCCCGATTTCTGTCTTGTCCTCCCCAAAGTGCTGCAGGTTCTTAATAAATGCTCATCTAATGGGACTTCATGGTAGACTGGATTCTGCGCCTCTTCTGGCATTTCTCTTGGCTGGGTTCCCTCCTTTCTATCTCACATTGACCAGTAAGCACAAGTCTCCTCTGAGGATTGCACAAGCTAAGTGTTGGCACGGACTTGGGCTGGACCAACCTTAGGTCCCTGACTGAGCCCCCCTGCAGCACCCCTCCCCCCCAGGGTCACTGGACAGGCTTCCTGTTGCTGCTGCTGGTGTTTTCTCTACCCACCACATCTGCACAAGCCGTCTGATGGCCCCCAAATCCCAAAAGGAAATGAGATTTTCCTCAGCCTCTCATACAGAGATTCCCAAAGTGAGTGATACCCCCTCTCCCTAGGGGTCCACTGGGGCAATCCAATGCCTTAATTGCCTCAGGTGCAATTGGGGGGTGTTGCATAAAAATAAGGGAGGCAGTGTAAGCATAAGGATAGAAGAGAAAAGAAGAAAAATCAGAAAAAACCGTATGTTTCATCTGTTGTATAACAGAGTTAAAGTCATAGTGTTCACCTTATTTTGCAAATAAGCACACAAAATGCAATTTATAACCGATCGATGTCAGCCGACAGGTCTTAAAAAGCAAGTGTTGGCAGGCAAATGTGTTGCACATTGTCGGGCGGCCCAGGATGCATCAGCAGGACTATGTTTATATACTTATATTATGCAATATTGCATCATCAAAATTTCAATGCAGGAAAATCCCCCACAAATTTGCAACAAATTATTAAATTTGATACATTCTTGTAAAAAATATTTTATCATTTTTTTTGAAATGATGAAAATTTAAAAAAAAATTAAAGGATTAAAGAAAGTAGATATCCAGGGGATCACTGAGTAATTTTTTTTGAATAGAGGGTGGTAGGCCAAATAAGTTTTCTGCTCATAGATCAAACCCCAGATTTTTTGGGTGCAGGAAAGGTGACCTCTCTCTGTGTCTCTTTCTGCATGTGTCCCTCTCTTTGTCTCTGTGTCTCTCCTCCTCCTGCTGCTGCTGCCACCCACTTATGCACATGCTCCAGCTCCCCTGGCTTAGGCACATGGGATGTCTCCTTAAGAGGCTCTATTAGAAACTAAAGGAACTACTGATTAGAAAGTGGAGCAGGCCATGAAGATGAGGCATTTTGCATGTTCAGTGTGTGGACAGCACAGCCGACAATTCCCCCAACCCCACCCTAGAAGGAGGCCCAGCTGCCAGGGTCCTTCTTCATTCCATACCTGACCCTCAAAGCTTTCCTCAGCCCCATTTTCCATGGGCCTGCTTTTTATGTTAACCGTTCCTATTAGGGGCAACTCTTCCTGCCTCTTGTGCCTACCAGCCTGGGGCATTCTATAATTACCTTAGGGCACTACGCAAAATAGGCAGCTTAATTTGTGAACTCAAACTTAAGCATAGTTACCCAACTATGCAATACCTGCACGATTGTAGCTAATACGAAAACTGTTCAATGGAACGCATTTCAAAAGTGCGTGGAGTGACTAATGTAAATATCAATGAAAAAATATCATTTCATACAAGGCACCCAATGCATTAGTGAGCATTGATCACATAGAAAACTGCTTCTCCTGTTTCACCTGGGGCATCATCAGGCAGTTTGGTCACTGGTCAGGCAAACCTTGCTCTCCCATCTGCTGACCCGTCTGCCCTATACTAATGCTAGTTCATGGGATTGGCTCAGGGGTGGGGAACCTGTGGCCTCCTAAATCCTTAAGTGCAGCCTTTTGACTGAATCCAAACTTTACAGAACAAATCCTAAAGGATTTGGCTCAATGTGCTGTTAGCTTGCTATCTGGTAGAAGTCCTAAACTTTCATCTGCACCTGCCATCTCTTTGTACTCCAACTCCTTGGGTTTTACATATACTTTTCCCTTCTTCTCCACATATCAGTTGAGCTTCAGTGCTATGTGCACTTCTCAGAAAGAAGCATCAGAACACACGCGTCTTTCCTGGTCAGTAATGGATATTGACTTCATGGACCTGAACCCATTTGTGTCCAGCAACGTCCACCTTGGTTCTGGTCAGGTAAAAGAGCTCCATCCTTACAAATACACTCTTCGAGCAGATCCAAGGCTCTGGCTGCAGCCTTTGCCCCACAACAGTGCCTGGCACTGTGCCTGGTGTATGTTTAATAAATGTGTGTCGACTGACTGACTAAAGAATTGTCCTTCACAGTTAGAGAGCAGCTCCGAGGCCTGCCTTACTGGGATGATGAGTCTCTTTCTGTATTGACCACATCATGTCCAATCTCAATCTCAAAAGTCAGGGTGAGACTTCTGGAGAGAAACTGGTGGTTTTGTTAATTCAAAGCCACTAACAGGTGCCTGATATGCAGAAGGGAGGTCGTGATTAGCTCCTGGGGGTGTGTACTGGGGGCTTTTCTTCATCCCAGGATCGGCTTCTGCAGTAGAAGGACGTCTTTGGGCCCTCTGGTCCTCTTTACCACCCATGAACGGGTCAGAAACAAATGGAGCCCAATCTTGTCACTGCCACAAATATCCTGGTAATTGCTAAAATCAAGACTTTATTAACTGACAAATAAAAATTTGAATTCTTGCTTGGACAACCTGAGGCTTAATGACTTCTCTTCTCCTGTTTCCCCGATTTCAGCAGTCCCTCTGTCCTCATGCACCAGGACAGACCTTTAGTTCTTGTACCCTAGATTACAGGGGCATCGTTTTTCTGCTCCACACTCAGTGCTCCTGTGCTAGGATGTCCCTGATGCCCTTTTCCCTGAACAATCCAATGCTGCAGGTGTTGCCCATCTAGCAATTCTGAATCCTATTACCCATCCCTTGCCTATCTCTGGTGGGCCTCTCTGACTAGAATGTCTTTTTCCACCTGTTAATTTCCTTATTATAAAGCAAAATCAACTCTAGTCCAAATGCCTTTTTTCCCCATAATTTTTTTTTTTTGCAAGGCAATCGGGGCTAAGTGGCTTGCCCCGGGTCACACAGGTAGTGAGTGTCATGTGTCTGAGGCCAGATTTGATCTCAGATCCTCCTCCCTCCAGGTCTAGTGCTCTAGCCACTGCTCCACCTGGCTGCCCCTCAAATGCCTTTTTTGAGTTCCTTCCCCACAATTCTTAATGTTCTTTGTCTCCTTCAGACCATCCGTGAGATTCTAACAGAAGACTTCTATTACAGGCTGTGGTTCTGACTCCTGCCCCCGTGCTATGGATACCACACTCTAATGAGGGAGAACCTATAAAACCATCGGCTCAGTGAAAATATGGTTTGAGCCCAATCACCCATTGCTCAAATATCCCTGGGTTCCGGTGGCTCAAGAGGGTGTTCTTCCAGTGATCACTTCCCTCCTTGAGCAAGATTTTGCTGTTTTCGCTTTTAGACCCTGTGAAATCCCTGGTCTACCAGTTATGAAACCACTAGGAACAGATCATCTTCTCACTGTTAGATGTGCATTCCTTTTGGCTCTTAATCCATCCACTCCCCTAATTTTCTTCCACTCCTACCCCCTGCCTTGGTGAAATGTTTTACCGTAGCTGACTTGTGTCCCATTTTTTTTTTTATTCCTCCATTCCAATCCAGATAGACACCGACACCTTCCTTGCCTTCATTTATCAGGACGACAAGGCTGCCCCAGGAATAGAATCTCTCTCATTTTCCTCTCAGCTCCTGAAGGATTCAAAAATCCTCTCTTCATCTGGAGCTCCAGCCTTGGTCCTGGATGTGGATGACCTCTTACCAGCCTCTCAGTCCTGGTCTTTAGAGCCCAGTTTCAACAAGAAAATAAAGCTGAATTGTAGTTTTCTCTTCCTCGAGTGATATGTTTGGGATATGTAACACAAATAAGAATACCATCGTTCTTTCTCTTGTTTAAGGGTCTGTAACCCATGACCAAAGTCCAGCTCAGTACCTCTGTGAGTATAGCTGGCCATTGACTCCCCTGGACCTCAAGGAGTTATTTTCCTTTCTTTTCTTGTCTTCCACGTGTGGTAACCACAAGGGACCAACGAGATCCTTTGGTCTCTATTCAAGAGGCCTTAGACTCAACCTTGCTCATCCAGATCTCACCATGATTGACCCTTAGCCCTACCATCGACCATGTTGCCGCACCTTTCCATCTTCATTACAACTAAGCCTTCATCTGCACGTTGTTTCCCCCAAACAGAACATGATGCAAACAGCCCTTTTTGTCTGTTTGTGTCCCCAGGGTTTAGTACAGTGCCTGGCACTGAGTAAGTCCGTAATAAATGCTCTCCACTTTCTACCAGCAGCTCTGCTTGATTTCAACTACACTGACCACCAATCTCCCCCATTAGTAACCCTTGTTGAGCCCCTCCTACGACTTTTCAGCTCCATTTTTGGTACGGTCTTCCCGCACTGGATTGTAGCTCCTCAAAGGCAAGGACTCTCTTTCTTCTTTTTAGTTGTGTCCCCAGTTCTTAGCACTGTGCCTGGCACATAGTAGGCACTTCATAAGTGTTTACTGAATTCAATGAATGCTCTTTTCTATTTGCATTTCCAAAATCGACTGACTGAATTAAAATATTTGTTAAAAACTTACCATGTGTCAGGTACCAGGAACTGAGAATACACTTAAAAAAAGACAATTCTTGAAAACTGAGAAGAAAGAACTGAGACAGTCTTTCTAGGATTCATGTTTAACTGTTATCTTCCCTATTCAGAAACAGTCAGTGACTTCTAAGAAAATGGTCTGGGCCAATGGAAACTTCATTCTGGGAGAAATGTGAATGACCTCAAGTTCAGTTCTGATGCAACAGGAGTCCAAACCACTAGGTGGCACTCTGAGGCTTGAAAATGTCAGGACTCTGATGAACAGAGGACATCACTGGTGTTAGGGAAAATGTTTTCTTTTTCTCGACTATACCTAATAACAATTTTTAACATGAATTTAAAAAAAAAATTCTGAGTTCCAAATTCCCTTCTTCCTTTGTCCTCTCCCTCCTCCTTCAGAAAGCAGGCTTTTTAATATAGATTGTACATGTGAAGCTGGCATGCATTGGACCAGCTGAACCTTGAAGTTCCATAAGCTGGAGGGTGTCCAGAGGAAGTCATCTAAGTTAGAACAATAGAATCTCCGAAAAAAGAGCATGAAAGAACTAGAATGCAAAAATCAGAGGCAGAAAGAAAATAATGAAACAATTTTTATTTAAAAATTGGAAAGACCCACAGTAACTTTTCAAAATAAGAAAACTGAGCTGAAAGATGGGATTCCCAGAAAGAATCTAGAAGTTATAGGTCTTCTGGAAAATATCATGATGTAAAAGAAAACTCAATGCCATACTCCAAGAAATCTTACAGGAAGGTTGACCAGAAATGTTTGAAGCAAATAACAAAATATAGACCAAGAGACTCCACAGAATACTAATGGATGAGAAGAAACCCCAAAATTAACTCAGTAGGAAACACAGAAGCCACATTTCAAAACTACAATATCAATGAATAACTTTCTAGGCAAGAAAAATGACTTTTTTTTTTAAATTCCAAGATTATCCTGTCAGGCTAGCATAACCTTACTCTGTGGTTACCAAAAATCAAAGGAAAATTAGAATATAATGTTCCAAAGAATAATGAAAACCATCTGATGTTCTAAGAGGAGGGAGCTAGATGTTCTCAGGAGGAAGAAGCTTCTTGTCCTCCAAAGAACAAGAGAGCCCCAGAAAAGATCAGGCAAGAGATCCTCCAGTAAGGTCAGAGGATGAAGAGATTATCGGTAGTAGGTGATTTCCTTTTATGGCAGGATTTTGGCTAGCTTAATAAGATAGCAGAAAAGGGGGATGCTGTGGGTATGATTTTCCTGGATTGCAGCAAAGCTCTCAATAAATCACTTCATGCTATTCTTGCTAAGAAGGTAGAGAGATGGATTAGACAAAAATATAATAAGATCTACTCTGAGCTGGTTGAATGGCCAGGCTCAAAATGTAGTTGTTGATGATTCTATGAAAGCATTGTGGGAAGTCTCCAGTGGAATGCTCCTGGAATCTGTGCTTGGCCCTGAGTTATTTGTCTTTATCATTTTAAGAACTTGGATAAAGGCACAGGTGACACTATCAGCGGGATAGTTAGCCTGAATTTCCTAAATGATGGTACAATCTTTTACCCACTAGGTGGTGCAGTGGAAGACCATTGAACTCTTAATAGCTGTATGACTCTAGGCAAGTTACTTAACCTTTCTCAGCCAGTTCACTTATCTTTAAAACAGGAATAATTATAGCACTTGCTTCACAGAGCTACTGTGAATATCAGAGATGATAGATAGATGCTAGGACGGATGGGTGGATAGGTGGATGGATAGAAAGAAAGAGGGAGGGAGCAAGGGGAGGAAACAAGGAAGGGAGGAAGGAAGAAAGGAAAGAAAGAAGGAAGAAAGGAGGGTAAGTAGGTACATATGTATGTATGTATATAGGTGGGTACATACAGATAGGTACATATAGTTGATAGATAGATGCATATGGATAGAGGTTTGAAAATTTTAAAATACCAAAAATAAAGTCTTAGATTTGGGGATAAAAATCAATGTCATGGGTATAAGATAGAGAAAGGATAGGCAAACAACAACAGATGTGAAAAAAGCGCTGGGAGTTTCAGTAGACTGCAAGCCCAATGTGAAGTAGCAGCAGCTTGATGTGGCAACCAAAAAAGCTGATGGGATATTGGGCTACCCTATTCTAGGAATAGGGAGGTGATAGTCTGTGGTCACCTCTGAGTTATATGGTAAGCAAGACACTGATAAGCTGGAGGGTGTCCAGAGGAAGTCATCTAAGTTAGTGAAGGGTCTTAAGTCTATGTCATAGGAATATTGACTGAAGGACTGAAGAAAATTTGGTCTGGAGAAAAGAAAACTCAGGAAGGACATGATAGTCAAGTCCTAGAAGAGCTGTCATGTGGAAGAGGGCTCAGATTAGTCATATTTTGACCCCAGAGGGCAGAACCAGGAACCGTAGATGGAAGATATGAGGAGGCTCATTTAGGTTTGATGTCAGGAAAGACTTCCTCCCAGTGAAAGCTAGACCAAAGCAGAAGGGGTTTCCTTGAGAAACACCTCCCGTCTTGGAGGTTCTTCATGCAGAGGCTGAACAGCCACTTTCCTGGGAAGTTATTGAGGATCTTCCCCTCATGGATGAGGCACTACAGTTGGCCTTTCCAACTGGTGAATTTGGATTTTTGTGATTCTGTCACCCTTTATCTATTTATGGGGCCAGCACCCTCGTTCAAGCCCTCATCCCTTCTCATGTGGACAATGATCTTTTCCTCCTATTTGGCCTTTCAGCTTCTGCCGATACAGTCTTTCTAGGGTTCATGTTTAACTGTATCTTCCCTATTCAGAAACAGTCGGTGACTTCTAAGAAAATGGTCTGGGCCAATAGAAACTTCATTCTGGGAGAAATGTGAATGACCTCAAGTTCAGTTCTGATGCAACAGGAGTCCAAACCCCTAGGTGGCACTCTGAGGCTTGAAAATGTCCGGACTCTGATGAACAGAGGACATCACTGGTGTTAGGGAAAATGTTTTCTTTTTCTCGACTATACCTAATAACAATTTTTAACATGAATTTAAAAAAAAATTCTGAGTTCCAAATTCCCTTCTTCCTTTGTCCTCTCCCTCCTCCTTCAGAAAGCAGGCTTTATAATATAGATCGTACATGTGAAGCTGGCATGCATTGGACCAGCTGAACCCTGGCATCCTGGGACCCTGGTGTCTCCCACCCTCCCTTCACTGCCTTCCCTCAACCTAAGCCACCAGAAGGCTGGAAGTATCTTTTCTCATCCCTGTGACTCCTTCTCCTGATGCCTGAGGGGCACCTTTGATCTTCACCAAGCCACTCCCATGTAGGTTGGCTCCAGCATCTCTCAGGGAATGGACGTGGATAAGCCAGGCCTGTGGGAAGGGAGAAGGTCTCAGCCCAGGTGGGGGGAAGCTTCTGATCCAAGACCCTAGGACAGTACAGACAGAAGATGGAAGCGGCCATTGTCTGCCATCTGCCATTGCCTGCCAGAAGAGAGAAAAGGAAGAAGAAAGAAGGAAGCAAGATTATTGCAAGAGAGCTTTGTGATGATGACAGTGGAGGGCAGACAATGTTGAGCTTAGGGTGTTTGATGCAATTCAAGAAAACATCAATTTGTCAATCTATCAATCAATCAATCATCCACCAGTATTTATGAAGTCCCTACTGTGTGTATCTGGGCAGTTTGCTAAGGGCTGAGGATGTAAAGATGAAAATTAGTCACTCTTGTGGGGGATCTTCCAGTCTAACAAGGGAGGCTACATGGGTATATAGAAGTGGATACAAAAATCTTTTGGGACCAGATTAGTGATTTCATTAGGATAGGGAACTCTCAACAGGACAACTCCCTCCACAAATTCAGGTCTACACCTGCTCTGTATTTTATATTCTTACCTCCCCAGGGGAGTGAGAGGTTAAACACCTTTGAGCCAGTAAGTGTCAGAGGTCAGTCTTTCTATGGGAGGCCAGTCTGCTGTTCACTATGAAACAATGACTATGGTACAAATTGTAAACAAAATAAATTAAAAAAATGCAGGACAATCTGGGGGGGGGGGGAAAGGTGTCAT
The DNA here is from genome assembly GCF_900497805.2 of Vombatus ursinus. NCBI lineage: Eukaryota > Metazoa > Chordata > Mammalia > Diprotodontia > Vombatidae > Vombatus > Vombatus ursinus. Next base: position 853,211 of record NW_020953976.1, read on the forward strand.
GAGTCACTGAGAAGATGAAGGAAGACCTCATATCAAAAGGTGATATGAAGGGAATCCATGAAGGTGAATAGGGTGGCTAGAGCTACTCCATAGCCAACTTGGACCAGTGGGAAAAGCCTGGTTGCTGAAAGGGACTTGACAGGGATATGGTGTGATGGTGGTGATGGTGGTGGTGATGGTGAGTATTTCCTCTTAGAATTTGTTATAGAGAAGGAGAGGAAGGGTAGGCATAGATGTGAAAGCACCTTCACCTTGGGTGCAACAGTGGAGGGCGGCCAATGTCTGTTTGGCCTAGACCATGAGCATTTGACTCAATTCAAGATTTTAAACCAAGTGGTTTAGAAGAAGGATTGCTTGGATCCCATGAACTAAATGTCTGTGGGGGAAGAAGTCAGCCGAGGAGGAGGCACACTGACAACTTCAGATAAAAAGAATGTGGGGAGAGATAGAAAAATGCATGTGTGGCAGATTTGGAGCAGATTGTGTAGAAGAAGGAAGCCAGAGGAGGTAAGAGGGGATGACTTTGGAATCTTGGTACAGTCGTGTGTCATGGCTATCACTCATCTCCCCATACATGCCAGAGCGTGCACACACGCACATACACCTGCACCCATGCATGCACACGTATACACCCCAGTCCTGCCTCTGCCTGCTAGTGGCTAGGCCCTGGTACCATGTCCACACACTCTGCATCTACCTTCTTAGATACCTGTCCTCTCCCCCCGACTCTCCCTCTGTCTCTTGTCTCAGAGCCTCCTAGGAGTCTTGGAATCATAGACCTCAGCTTAGTCCTTAAATGTCCCACTCCCCTCTTCTCCCTTTCTGGGGGCATTAGGGGCTGTTCTCTGTGATGAGTGGATTAGAAGTCAAAGATGTTTAGAGGGGATGATATACCTTCCTGTGCCCTGAGAGAGGGCTCTCCCATTCCTACCCCCCGTGCCCTTTATCAAAGAGAGGTTCCGTCCTAGGCCCAGAGGAATGGGAGAGGGTCAGGGCAAAGTGTGAGTTCTCATTAGCACCGTTGGCCCTTGCTCTGGGGATTTGGAGCCTCTTTTCTCTCCATCCATCCCACCCCCATGACTCTGCAGGTGAGTGGAGGGGACACCCTTGCCCTGCATTGACCAACTGTGGGTAAAAGGAAGAGCAGGACAGAGCCCCAGTGTGGTTTCCAGAATTGCTGTTTTCTGCGCTCTCCCCCACTACCCTCAAACCTAGGCCCAAGATTTCACATCAGACACTTGTGAGGTGGGGAATGTCTCTTCTCATCACTGTGCCTTCCTCTCCTGGTGTCAGAGGAGCACAGAAGCTATTCCAGGGCCACCCCAGGCTTCCCTCCTTTGGGTCCCCTCCATAAGGAGTTAGTTGATAGGAACATATAACAAGAAAGAATTTGACAAACTGGTGAGGAGCTCTCTGCTTACCTGAGGGTCTAGGGTGTGCAGGGAGGAAGAACTCATGCTTGGCCCTGATCCTCTGGTTCAGACTCAGTCATGTCCATGAGGGCCCGGTGCTGGGCAGCTCCTCCTTCAGTACCTCTGAGACCAGCCTTGGGTCAGAAGCAGAGGGACATCCTAGCAAGGAGGGACAGTCCCTTCTCGACCTTAGCGGTCCCTCTTTTCCACAGACGACTACCCCTTTTCCCCCTTTTCCCTCCCCCATACCACCAAAGAGCCAGCTCTGACTCACCCTCTGAACTTAAACTCAGCCCTAGGACTCTCTAAAGCCAAACAGACAGGGAGATGGATGTGAAGGGAAAGGGCATGGTCAGCCCTCAGTCCCATCCTCAGCTGCCTGACTCACATTTTATTGAAATTCTATAGGGTAGGACTGATTTTCTTCAACCACAAGACATTCTCTGGGTAGAGTTATCTGTTTCTGTGTGGTCTGTACCTGTTCAGCCTTTGTCTGATTGGTCCACTGAGTTGTCTAGGCCTTGTTCACACCTAGTTTATACCTTTGATTGGTTAATTCTGTAATTCAATCAAAGGAGAGTTCTTACTTGCTGGAAGCTAAGTGACATAGTAGACAGAGCACTGGACTTGGGGTTAGGAAGACCTGATTTAAAATCCTGCCTTAGACACTGGGCAAGTTACTTAAACTCTCTGTGCCTCAGTTTCTTTAAAATGGGAATAGTTATAGTACTTACCTCTAAAAGTTGTTCTGAGATCAAATCAGATAACATACATAAAGCACTTTGTAAACCTTAAAGTTTCTACAAATGCTAATTATTATTAGTAGTAGAAATGGTCAGTGATAGTCAATAAACATTTATTAAGTGCCTGCCCCATACCAGGCACCGTACTAAACACTAGGGATAAAAAGGAAGACAAAACATAATTCTTGCCCTTAAGGATCTGTCCGTGGTAGTCAGAGCCTAGGAACATGACCTCGAGTCTCACAGAGACTGTAAATTACAGCGAAGGAAGATGCAGCTATCTCATGGGAAAGCTTGCATGTCACCCTGGGCCATCCTGGCACTCCGCCTTCTTTGTTCTGTTTCTATAGAACACCTGGTCTGTCCCGGGGCTGGTGCAGGACCCACCATGTTACTTTGTCCTGCTGCTGCTTAGGGCAACTGGCCTCTTTTGAGTAAACTCTCCCATTAACCTAAATAACCCCGACAAAACCTATTAATAACCAAACTGGTATGCACCCTTCTTTGAGATCTCAGTATTTTCCTCAGGTGTTTGCCACACTACAATTGACACAATTAGAGCAGAATGATGCCGTCCCTTTACTGGAGCTCATAATCTGACGAGGAAAGACAACGTGCCAAAATATATTAATATTATTTTTTTCTTTCCCAAGTCCTACAGTCTCCCCAAGAATATATAGTACTTGCTGGTAGTTTAGACACCCCTCTAGAAAATAAATATGCTCCCAGGGCTGCTAAACAAGCAACTTCCTTTCCTTACTAAAGATTAGATCTATATTGTCCAAATAACTCATTGGTGACAGTATTTGGAACAAATTAGGTGCTTAATGAATGCATTTTCCATTCTATTCCAATTACCCTTCAGAACAAGATTTATGCTCTGTGAGCTCCACAAATTTATTGAGGGGCACACATTGATCTGATCAACCTCATCCCCTGGCTTAGACTCTCAGAACACAAAACATAAGTATTTGCTGTCCCCCCCCCCACACCTCCAGACTAATAAGTCAGGTGGGGTGCCCTAGAAGACCTTCTTCTATACCCCTGTTTAAGACAGTTCTCTGGGAGTTCTCTCTAGTATTGGCTGTCATTTAGATTTTTGGATTACCTCCAAAGTGCCAAGCACTAATAGTCCATGACCTTAGAGGGTCATGTGAAGAAAGTAGGGGTGGTTAGCCTAGAAAGGAGAAAGTTTGAGATGGGGACTTGAGTGAGAGTTGTCCTTAAGGGAGACCCTTCATGCCTGAGCAGGTGCACTATTGAGGCACTTTTGGGCTTGAAGGAAGAAATGACACGGTGGGGACAGGATGTTTTGTATCAACTATACTATCATACTAAATGTCTCCTTTCTAAAAGCTACTTCAGTCTGGCTCGCTAACCATTGGAAGCACACCTGTGAGGGTTCCCTCTGCCATCCAATTAGAAAGACAACCCCAAACCCCTCAAGGATATCCCTAGAACTCTGAGGGGAGATATGGGAGCCACCCTTTGGAGATCCAGCTTGTTAATAGGACTTAGGGCAACGGCTTCAGACTATTTGCATTCAATATAATATCTAGTGAAAAGAGAAAGAAGACTTGGTCAGTTTGTGACCTGAGAGGACCCTTCAACTTCAAAGACTGATATGCAGATAAGCAGCAAAACTAGGGGAAGCAGATGCAATTTGATTGACGAAAATATGCTAGTAGTAGCTTCAGGTAGAAAGGACCCTAGGTTTTATGGGAGCCGTGGAGACCAATAAGCACTTTTAAGCTTGAATGGAAATACAGGTGGGTAAAAGAGCAGGTGAATTTGGGCTGGACCCCCTTCCCCTGCCCAAGTTTAAGTGAATGATTTATTCAGGGTCTTGAATACTACATTGCTTTCCACACCACCTTTTGACATTCCCACCCCTATCCCCACATGCACGATCTTCCTTTCCATTCAGTCAGGGAGTCCCTTGACTACTCTATGACTATTCTAGTAGTCTTTCCTTGGACAGCAAGAGTCCTAGGGCAGCAAGGATGAGCCTGGTCAGGACACTCTGGATGAGATTGGACATTGAGCAATCTGACTGAGAGCAGTGCAATCTAGGGGAGCAGTCATTGGGACAAAGGCTGCTACTGACAAAGGGTTTGGGCAACTCTAAGGAGACCAAGAAATTTGGTCCCATGGCCCAGCACAACTCCCTAGATTCTGGTCCCAGCCCAGTCCTCTCCACCCTAGATGAGAGGTACTAATAACTCACAAATCTGTGCCTCTGCCCGGAGTGACAAGGGTTGGGGCTTTGTGGAAGTTCCTGTGAATCTGGGATCAGGACTAGCTGGGGCTGTCACCACATTGGAGGTTGTGGGATCCCTTGCTTGTCTGATGGATGTTTCTCTAGGTGTGCCTGCAGCCTGCTTCTCCTTATCCTCATTTCCCTAAAACATGGCCGCTGAGGCAGATAAGGTACAATTATGGCCTCTGCGATACTGGCTAGGAGAGACAGGCTCAAGGTTAAGAGATGTCCACCTTTCACTCATCGGTCAGGGGTTGGCTGTACTCCCAGGACTTCCTGGGAAATGGGAGGTGAAGATAGGGGATGAGGAGAAGGGAGTAGGTTGAGGTGAAGAGAGGGGTAGTCCTGGAAAAGAGGGTAAAAGCAAAAAGCTGTTGAATCATTTTTGACAACTTTCCAGAACAGAGAAAATACAGTTACAAAGTTTTGTTTAGACATACAAATGAATCAGTATCAGTGCAGAAAACTAACTGATTTAAATCAAATTGGATACCCACCATTGCCTTCAGCCTCATTTAAAAGGAAACTACTGGCTAGAGAAAAAGGGCTAGGAAAATAATTGGAGACCAGTAGCTTGGTCCTCCAAAGGGCAGGTGGACAGGTGACCTTACAGACTGGCTTTTGGGCTCAGAAGTCCTGTGGGACACAAAACTATTTAAGACTAATAATAATAATAATAATAATAAAATAATATTAGCAATAACTAACATTTATATAGTGCCTACCATGTGCCAGTCACTGAGCTAAGTACCTTACAAATATTATCTAATTTGGCCCTCGCAACTATCCTGTGATATCAGTGTTATTATTATCCCCATTGTATAAATGAGGAAACTGAGGCAAACAGGCAAAGTGACTAGTCCAAGTTCACATAGCTAGGAAGTATCTGAGATCAGGTATCTGAGGTCTGACTCCAGGCCAGCAGTCTCTCCACTGTGCCATCTTGCATGGAAGTTATGGTGCGGACCTGGAGAGGGGATTGAGGTGGCATTTGCCCGTGGGTGGAGTGATCTGGGGACCCATCAGTGGACCTTTGGGGCAAGAGAGTATAGAAGCAATTTTTAGAACTTTGGTGGAGCTGTTGGGGCTCCAGGGGACCCTCTGACTGACTGCATTCAATCTTCTTGCCTAGAATTTTTTAAAAGCCTTAGAGGCTTTCAACTACCTCTGGAAATGCCTCTATTCAAGTGTTCTGGATGGTGCAGGCAGTCAAAGGATTGTCTTAACCCCAGGGCTTGGAATGATGACCAGGTACAGAACTGGGTGGGGACTTTGCTCAAATTCGGGAACATAAGGTCTGACACCATGGCTATTAAACTAGCAAAGGCTTCTCAGAGCTGGGAGTGAAACCTGGGTTTTAAGGGACCTGGCCTCCCTGGTCCCTCAGTTTCCCTTCTAACCTCTGCTGGCCCTACTCCCTGAGATCACAGACTAACATGCTGAATGCTCTGAACAGTCTTGCTGGGGCATTTTTGGGTGAGCTGCTGATGTAGGCTAAAGGGAAACCCAGGACACAGTAAGTTTTGTCACCTTTCCCCCACACTTTCCTCTGGGACTACAGACCCTGCCACCATGGAAGGTCAAGATCAAACCATGGAATTGCAGGAAAGAAAGGATCCTAGAAAATCATAGAGTCCAACCAACTCATTTTATATATGGGGACTAAAGAGGAACACAAAGAGAACATTTGTTCCAATAAAGAGTGACACCCATCCTGCCCCCTTCCAAAAGCTGGTGGGAAAGAAATGCTTTGTAACCCATGAAGACAATAAAGATGTCAAGTCACCACCACCATCTTCAACACCACCATTGTTATCGATGGAATCATCTTCATCATCATCATTGCCACCACCATCTTCATCACCACCACCATCATCTCCGTCTTCATCATCATCATCATCACCATCACCACCATTATTGTTATCCAGGCTCAGAACCAGAGTTCTTGTGCCCAGGGAAGATGCTCTGAGCCGTGGTTGCATTTCTACCTTATCTTCATGTACCTGTAGACACTTTGAAAGCCCTCTTGTGAAGAAAGAAAGATGTGCTGAGTAAAGCTTCAGTACCAGTGAATGTTGACTGCTCCAGGAGCAGGGCATATATGGGCACAAGGGAGGGATGGGGCAGTGAGCCTTGGGCAAGGGGTGAGGGCAGAGCATAGCAGAGGAGGGAATAGTCATGGAATCCAGATGGGTGCAGATGGGCTTAGCCTAGAGCCCTTTCACTCAGTCATTCATTCATCCATGTGGGGTTAGGAGCATAAGACCTCCTCCCATCACTTCCCTTTATGGAGGCCTGAAAATGCCTTTCATCTCTTTATTTGCCACCAGCTGCTTTGCTTGGTTTTGACACTATAATCTTCAGCATGCCAGGGCCAGGTACCTTCTGGCACTCCCCTTCCCCCACCCTTTTCAACTTCCTTTGGTCACTTTCTCCAATAGATTGTAAATTCCTTGAGGGCAGAGACTGTCCTCCATTCTTCTTATTTGTATCACTAGTGTTTGGTACAGTGCCTGGCACTTAGTAGGCCCCTAATAAATGTCATATTTTGTATCATTTATTGGTTCACCCATTTAACAAATATATATTGTGTCTGCTATATGTAAAGGACAATGTTAGAGCTGTTGAAATAAAAATAAAAGTAAAAAAACTTGCTCCTTCCCTCAAAGAGATTATATTCTACTGTGGAGAGGGAGGGAAGGGGGGAGAGAGAGAGAGAGAGAAAGAGAGGAAGAGAGGAGGGATACAGGATGTACACAATGAGCCATAAGAATAACAGTCATTTCAGGAGAGGGACAATGCCAAAAACTGGGGGGAGGGGGTGAAGGGGTGCCAGCCACGGTCTGGGCAGAACTTGGCACCCAGGAAGCTCATCAAAGGAAGCTAGCGATTCTAGAAGGCCAAAGGGAGGGGGGATGGTAGCCGAAGCAGGGGGCACTGTACCTGCAAATGTCCTGAGGTGGCACCATTTCCACAGAACCTCAAGTACTAGGTAATCTTCCTCAGTTTTGCTAGGAAGCAAACACTTGCTTCTCCCTGCTCCCTTTTCTGCATTCCAGATTCCTGGCCTTACTGCTCATGCATGGGTCTCTTTTTGGATCCCTTTTGAGAGTTGTGCCCTCACTCCTCCTCCAGCTACTCCAGGCTTCACCCAGGATGATCCCCAGGGTTACAAGGACCAGCGTGGCCAAGCCAATTTGTATGAGACTCCCCACAGTATGATCCTTTTGGACAGAATCTGAGGAATAGAAGGGCAGAGGCCATTGTTGACACAAGAATGGGACTTTTCTCTTCCAGGGGCCTTTGAAATGCCCCAGCCCCTAGCCCGGTCCTTTCTCCCCTCCTGTTAGCTGAGCACTCCCAACAACTCACTTGACTTCAACTCTGGACAGCTTGGTATGGGACAGGATCACACTGGAGCTCCTGTGGAGGAGAAAAGGCAAAGGAAAGAAGTTGAGATTACTTTCCTGCCCCTAACCACTCCCATGGGGATGGATTTTTAACTCTTGTCTTCCCTGGCCTTTCTCTGATGCTGCCTCCTGGTTATCCTAGAGCTGCATTCTTCTGATCTTTATCACTTTCCCAGAGCCGAGGTCATCCTTGAGAAAGGGAGCAGAGGAGTACAATCAGGGCATCTGAGACCACTAGGACAGGTAGAGAAGCAGGTGCTGAAGAAGCATGTCAATATGTCAAGGAGGTTCTGAAAGGTCAGTGTAACTGGAGCGTGGGCAGCCATCCAGATGGCAAGGAGCCAGCAGGGTAGTGAAAACATGTCCTCAGAGTAGACCTGTATTAGAAGAAGTGAGTTGGGTAGCTTCTAGGACAAATGAACATCTGTGCACAGGGAGCTGGAGAGGAGAAGGGGACAGCAGTGACCACTAAGACTGCCAGGAGATAGCATCAAGAGGGTGTGTGTCTCTCTGGACAAGGCACCTGGGGAGTCATGATCATGCATGACTGGGAGAGCTGATTCTGAGCCTCTCGGATCTGCAAATCCTGGAGCAGCCACGGGCCATGATTTGGTTCAGTCTTCTCAGAGAAAAGCAGCACGTATGGTCGCTTTTTGAGATGAACCTCCCAGGGCCAGTAGCTGGGACAAACCTTAGTCTTTCTCTGTGCCCCACTCATGGCCCTGTGCTCTAAGGTGGTGCTGGACATGGAGACATCTATGGGGTCAGGGTATAGAACGTATCAGTTAATGTCAACAGATGATGGGAAGGTTGTGTGAATTTCTGGCTAAGGTGATAGAAACTGCTGAAATCCAACCAGAAAAATTCCCATCAGAATGAGGGTGGAGTCAAAAATTGGCAGGTGAGCCTAGGGATAGACTGGATAGGTCATTGAAAGCCCATCTTGAGAGTGAATCCTATTCCCATATCGTCTGTAGGATACCTGTCCCATGTGGGAACAGTTGGTACACAGGGACGGAGGTGAAAGACATGCCCCTGTGGAGAGGCTCACGACCCCTGCTGACTGGGGGCTCAAGGCTTCCTGAGTTAGGAAATAGCTCCTCCAATACACCCTTTGTCCAGGCGTCTTTCAAAAGCCTTCTTCTAGTAACGCAGATGTGAGACTTCCTCATTCCCCAGAACTGCTGAGAAGTAGGAGTCCATCCCTCTCCTTCCATTGTTTCCCTCTCACCAACATCTCTTGAACGCTCCCCCTTCTTTCCTCTGTGACTTGATGTAGGCCCTCATCATGATGCAGCTGGACCACTGCAACAGCCTGATCTCAGCTCCACATATCTTCCCATGCTCTAAGACCCCCTCTATCCACCTGCCAAAGCAAGCGTCCCAAAGGGTAGGTCTGACCACGCCACTCCTCTACTCCATAAACTTCAGTGGCTCACTTTGATTCTCAAGAGTGAACGGACAGGTCCCTGTTTAGAGTTTACATCCTGTGACCACCTGCCCCCTTCCTCCATTAGCCCCTCCCACTGCTCTCCCACCCTCCACTCACTTTACGATCTATTTTCACTGGCCGCTGTGAGATTGCTCACATGTGATGCTCCACTCCCTGAATCTGCGCCTCCTCATTGGCTGGAATACTCTGCCCCCTCACCTCCTCTGGTCTTCCTCAGGCCTCGGGTAAGATCCCTCTTTCTGCAGGAGGCCATTCCCAGGTATGCTAGAGCCTCCTCTCTGAAATGACCGCCCACCTTCCATGTCTATATCCTGTAGGTATAAGAATTTTTACATGTCTCCTCCATTAGTGTGAGCTGCTTGAGGGCAGGGACTGTCTTCGGCATTTCTTTGTATCCCCAGGGATTAGCCCAGTGCCTGCAAATAAGTGAGCCCTTAATAGATGCTTATTGACTGACAAGGATTCTGCATCATGGAGCATTAGCTGAAGTGGCCACATCTCCTCTGTGTTCCCACAGTTAATCTTGGGGGCCCAAGCTTCGGTTTCTTAACAGTGCTCGCATCAGTAGCTTCCTTGCACTGCCTTCCCCTTGACTTCCCTGGATGAGTCTCAAGGCTGGATTTTCATTCCTCTGATGTTTCCTGGAGACCACAGACGACTCCTCACCTGTCACCCAGATCTCAAGGACCTCGCTGGGCTCAGACACCTGGTGTGGAGCCATCCTCCTGTGGTAGACACAGCTGTAGTCGCCAGCATCCTGGGCCCTCACAGAGAGCAGGGGAAAGTCAGCCGAGGTCCCAGCTGGGCTCTGGCTCTGCAGGGGCTGGGGGGTCCCCACCTTCAGCAGAACGAAAGTCACAGCTCTGAGGAATGTCTGAGGGGGCTGCCGGCACTGGAGAGTGACATGCATCCCGGGCTCCACCACAAGGCCTGGGATGGCTGAGAGGGAAGGCTTGGGCAGAGAGCCTGTGAGAGGGAGAACACGGGGCTGGGGGTCAGGACACCTGGGTCAAGTCCCTGCTCTGCCTCTGAGTCCCTGTGTGACCTTGGTCCAGTCACTGGACCTGTCTGCACCTCAGTTATCTCTTCTGAAAATGATGGGGTAGACTAGAAGATCTCTCAGCCCTTTCCTCTTCTAGTGACCCAGGAATTTAAAATGACTTTAACATTAGAGGGAACCTATCCACCTATGGTCTCAGGCCTCTGATGACTCACAGGAGGGAAGGTCATGACCACTCACTTTTCGTCAGGGTTATCATAGAGAGACCCAGGGCTCGGATCATGGTCCAGAAATGGGAAGGCTCAGGCTCATTTCCATGCTCTGTCACTAACTTGTGTGATCCTGGACAAGTCCTTCCCTCTCCCTGGGTGTCACTTTGCTCATTCGTAATGGGAGGGTTTGGCCTCAAGAACCTGCAAGGCCTCTTTCAGCTCTGGGTCTCTGTGACTCTTCTCCTAACCCCCAACTCAGTCCCCACCATCCCCTTTCTTCCCCAGGTTCTAGATAGGGAATAGAAATGCCTGATGTCTTCCAAGGCCCCTGAGTCCTGACAGACCCCAGGACAGAGATAGCTGTGTAGACACCAGGCCTTGTCTCTGTGAGGCTTCTGTCTGGGCAGAGATCCGAGGGGTCATACTCAGAGTTATTCTGGGGCCCACACACACCCCTCACCTGGCACCAGCAGCTCCAGGGCCTCACTGGGCTCTGATCCTCTAGCAGACGCTCTCCTTTTCCAGTAGGTACAGCTGTAGCTCCCAGTGTCCTCAGGTCTCACAGATGGGAGCAGAAAGCTAGTCCAGAGATCTGCTGAGGTCTGCTGCTGTAAGGGCCCCTGGGTTCCAGCCTTCCACAGAGTGAAAGTCACCTCTTCAAGGGAAGACAGTTTGGACCTTGAGCACCAGAGAGTGATGTTGGCCCCTGGGGCCATCACGAGGCCAGGTTGGGCCCACAGACTAGGCTTGGGGAGCTGTCCTCAAGGGAGATACACCAAATGTCAGAGTTAGATGTCATTTCTAGGTCCCTCCCCCAAACCCTTTAGTGAGAGGGGAAATAGCAATCTTGGCTCTGTTCCCACTTTCTTGTCTGGGGTCTGCCTTGAGCTGGGAACACCCCCACTATCCTGGGCCCCAAAGCTGAGTCCCCAAAGTTCCATGGAGAACAGGAGAGGGTCCCAGGGTCTCCTCCAGACTTCCCCCAAACCATCCCTTCAGAATCCCCAGGATTTTGTGCTGTCCCCATAGCTTGGTGGGCCCCTATGTGGGAGGTGGAATTGGGGATTTGTAGAGTTCCCATCTCCAGTTACCAAGCACAGTCAGCTCCAGGGCCTGGCTGGGATGGGACCCTCTGTGTGGGGCTGTCTTCTTGTAGTAAATACAGCTGTAGCTCCCAGTGTCCTCGGGCCTCACAGACAGAAGTGAGAAAACAGCCCATGTCCCTGCAGGGCTCTGTCGCTGCAAAGGTTCCAGGCTTTTTGCCTCCAGCAGGGCTAAACTGTAGTCCTGAGGGGGAGCCTGTGATGATATTTGGCACCAGATGGTCACTGTTGTCCCTGGGGATATTGTGGAGCAATGCGAGGATGAAATGGAGGGTTTGGGGAGGGCTCCTGTGAAAGGAGGAAGGAAGAAAGTTAGGGATCCGATCTGTCACCCTGATACCCTGAAATCATTCCCTGAAACACAGTCGAGAATGGGGAGGGTGGGCTGAGGGTCCCTGGCCAGGCCTCTTTGCCCAGTCCTGTATATAAGTTCATGTCTGGTTAACTGGGTTCCTGAGTCACCTTCAGAAAGCTGTTCTGGGCCCAGGAAGGCTGTGAATGTACAGAGAGATGGGAGGAGAAGGTACTTGGGCAGAGGCGGTCACCCTCCCCCACCTGCCCCTCTTCTCACCTCCTCCAAAGGGCCCAGCTCTGTCCCTATAACCTGGGCTTGCTGGACCATGGCAGGATCCTAATGCACCATCACTGGCATATTCAGACACTTCTGGTAAGCTTTGAGGTTTTGCAAAGCACTGTCCTCCCAATAACACCATGACTGGGAGGTTAGACAGAAACTCAGATTCCCAGTCCTTGCCCTTCCCCACTTCCCCACACTGCTGCCTGGTGCCAGGTCCCTATTCTGCCACCCCGTACCTACTCCTCAGTGAAGGCAGAACAGAGCTGGCAGAGCTGTGTTTCCCTGGATGGGCTGGGGCTGGCAGAGGAGGATGGGGGCTCCCTCTGGGCTATTATTAGAGGAATTTAATTTTCTCTGTTTCTCCTGCCCTCATTCATCACCCACTTATCAGGTGCCTCCTACTCAGTGATGGAGGAGTCCCAAAGGTGTAGGGAAGGCACCACCCCTGCTGCCCTCAGGAGCTCACAGTCCCAGGGATCACAAAGGTTTGAGCTCAAATCATGTCATTAGACAATCCAGCCTATGATCTTCATGTTACAGAATAGGGAACCGAGGTCTACAGAAGGTCAGGGACTTGCCCACAATGACCCAGCTAGGACCTGGGGGGCAGGTGTTTGAACCCCCTGCCACAGACTCTGGATCTCAGGCTCCTCCTTCAGCAGACTGCCTTCTAACACAGGCCAGATGGACAGCTGCATGGGGTGGTGGGAAGGGTCTTGATGATAAAGAGGGAGCATGGGGGAGGTGAAGGCACCGTACTGGGAGGGCCAAGGGCCAGGACATTGGCGCTGGATACAATCACGGACACTATCCTGGAGCATCCAGGATCTGAGCTGGGTTTTAATGATGAGTAGGAAAGAGAAAGATGAAGGTGAGGAGGACATCCCAGGCAGAGGGAACTGTGTGAGCAAGGGCAGAATGGTGGGACATGATGGGAGGGGATGTTGTCATCTGTCCAGGCTGATGGGAAAGTAACGAGGGCAGAAGGGAACAAGGGGAGACACAGCTGGACAGGATGGATGTTGCCAGTTTGGGCCTTAGAAGAGACAGGAAAAGTTTATCTGTATAAAGTTTGCTCTGGTAAGGTTGTGTGCCCCTGCTCCCAAAGGCTGCTGTGTAGCCTCAGAGGAAAGAGCAGCCCAGCTCTCCTGGCTGGGTCATCAGGGAACACTGACCACCTGGGGAAACATCCCTGCATTTGGGGGTGGGAGACACGAGTTCAAATCCTGGCCCTGACAGGACCCATTGACCTGTTCATTGCAACTTACATCCTTTCCAGGCCTCAGTTTCCCTAAAGGAAAATCATGGCGCACGTACTCTTCTGCTTGCAGTGTTATTGACAGGAAAGATTTCAGAACCTAACTTATGACCTCAAACTGTGAGCCAGAGATCAAGGGCTTCCAAGAGCTTGGGGAGGTAGAGGTGGTAAGGGGAGGCAGTTAGTAAAGCCTGAGGGTTTGTCCCACTTGTAGGTAACTCTCCAGAGAGGGGTCTGGGGCTCCTCTCTCAGGACTGGCCTCCTTCCCACCAGGGATGGTTGTAGACCAGCACCCCTCACCTGTCACCACCAGGGCCAAGGCTTCACTGAGCTCTGACCACCAGGGTCCCTGCCCAGAGCGGCAGCTGTAGCTTCTCGCATCTCTCCAGTCATCCACATTCCTGAACATGAACTCTGCCTGCTGCCAGGATGCATTTCTCTCATTTCTGAGCTCTCCATCCTTCCAGAGCTGGAATCGGTCACTCCCCAGGTGACCTTGGCACCTAAGGGTCACATCTGCTCCCCCGAGGACCACAGGACTTGGGATGGCCCAGAGGGTGGGCCGTGGAAGGGTGTCTGAGAAGGAAACAGAGTCCACATTCCTGGAGATTTCTCTAAGCGTCATGTTTCCTTCACCATCAGATTCTGAAGCCCCTCCATGAATCACTCCATCCATTCACCACAATGTCCCATTTCCCTCTTCGCTTATCCTGGAAATACATGTCTGAATTGTTCTAGTACAAGGAAAGGAAAAGAAAGAGAACAGTGGAATCTAGGGGGCAGGACTCACCCATCTGTGCCCTCACTGCCCAGTCCAGACACGGCCCTGTAAGAGAAGCTCAGATTATAGATGCCTCTCCTCCAGCCCATGCTGACCCCATCCCCAGCTCTCAAAGCCCCTGAACCTCTCAGTCTGCTTTGGTCAGAATATGAAGGAAGAGCCCTTTGAGCAGACACCAGGGTCCGGCTCTCCCCAAGTAGGTTCTTTCTCCTTCTTAGGCTTCCTCCTCGTCTTTTAGTATCGGGAGCCAAGGACCTTGTCTCAATGTCCCTCCCTCCCCTGGCCTGACCCTGGACACTCACCAATGGAGATCAGGAATGTGACTATGGGGCCCATGGTGGGTCTTCAGCTCTGTCCTGGGCTGCCCAGCCTCAACTGTGCAGAGGGGAAAAGGTAGGAGGATTAGAGGCTTCCCGAGGATGTGGTGGCCACCCCTGCAGCCTTACACCCCCTAAACTCAGCTTGCAAAATTTCAGATAACCATATGCATGTGAGTAGATACTTGTTCATGTGAGAGGCAAGGCACTAGAAGCTGGAGAATGAGGAAAGACTTTATCTTAAAAATTGCATGTGAGTAGGGTCTTGAATGAATGGAGGGACCCTGTGAGGAAAAGATTGGGGAGGGGGTTATAGATATTACAGATAATCTAAATAAAAATATATCCCTATATAGATACAGATGCATGTATATACTTAAACACACATATATCACAGTATAGTGAAAATGTCACCCTCAATTTTTTTTATCTAATGATCTGGTGGTTTTATTTAATGGTAAGTTTGACGTGTGGTGAGACAACACCCCAAACACTGCAGAGATCATAGCCTGCATTTTGAGAAGCGGTGTTGAGAACACATGTTGTGTTAGTACTACTGTACCATGCCATTGTCAGACCACATCTAGAGTGAGGTGGTCAGTGGTGAATGTGATCCTGTAAGAGGAAGGTGAATAAGCTGGAGAAAATCTTGTGTGGGGTGATCTGAATGATCACAGATCATAGGTCTACTGGTAGAAGGGAACTCTGAGATAATCCATTCCAATCCCTAAGTTTTAAAGATGAGGAAATTTTAGTGACATACTAAATGTGAGAAAATAGAAGACCATTCAATATGAGGATAGGTTAAAAGAACTGAGATATATTTAGGCTAGTTAATAAATACTGGGGCACATCATTGACATCCTTATTTTTAAAACAGATTTTTTTTAATGAATATCTCTGAGTTTTTATATCTTCAGGATTTTTTCCAGTATACCTTTGGTACTTTTCCTTCGTGGAGGATCTTCCTATAACACTAATGATATTTTTAAGGGGAAATAGAAAAAGAAGAGGAAAAGTAGCAAATACAGTCAATACCTTATGTAGGAGTCTAAAAGTATGTGCAATGTACCACACTCATGGAGTTTCCCTTTGCAGAGGAGTGGGATAAAGGTGTCTTCTCATTTTCTTACCTTAAAAAATTTTTGACTGGGGAAATTGGGCAAAAGAGGAAGACTGTGAGGATTAAACTCATTGAGGCAGGTTAATGTTTTGGTAATTGGTAGAGAAGAACAATCAGGATTGGGTTGGATATTTTGAATCCCAGAGGAAGAGGAGGAGAATCTAGGTGTGAAAAACAGAGCAAGGAATATTCCAAGTCTCTAAATGTTACTAGAGGATTTGGGGGACATAACCTGTGTGGAGCTGTGGTTTGGGGAGAGAGGATTCTACTGCTAGAGCTCATGAGTCCCCATCAGCGTCTGCCCATACTATCAGTTGATATTAAATAGTCAGGTAAAGGTAATTAGCTTTCTGAAATGTGTATTTATTTAGGTGAAAGAGTAAAAACATTTGGCACAAAACATCACTATACCCTTAAATGTCTTTGACAAGCCCTCTCCTCAACATATACAGAGTTCAATGGAAAATGGGCTCAAGATTAGGGAGCCCATATACCAAAAAGTGTAATACAGTTTCCAGTTACCAGAAGTACTTTTTTTTTTCATTTGATTGGTACTTATATAGGTCCCTCTAGGTATTACCTAGCTCTTCTTCCTGGATCCTTGAAGAATCTTGAGGAAGCTATCCTTCCTCAGTTTGTCTCAGGAATCCTGGAGTATTAATGATCACTGTCACCTATCACTAATATTGCAGGGACACTGATTGGAAGTAAATGAAAATGTTCAAATCTGGTGTTATAGGTTATGTGGCCAAGATTAAGAGGCAGACAATATTATTAAATTATGAAGAGAATGAGAGACATTTATCATATTTTATAAAAATGTATGAATATGAGATTTTAAGTTATGAAAAAAAAGTTGAAAGTCAGTGGAGGAATCGGTTGCACCTCAATTACTTAGCTAAGGGGAGAGAGGAAAAACTAAATAGTTAGACAAAAGCAAGGAAGAAAAGTGAAGTAATAAGCAAAACTCTAAAGCCAGGGAAAGAGGTTACCATTGTTAGTGGTAGTAGAGTAGGTGCTGAGGCTGAGGGAAAAGGAGCTGGTAAAAAGTAAACTACATTCAAAGGGATTGAGGTGAAATAACTGAAGATACATAATCCTGCATTTGTTTTTGAGGAGTTTAAAATTCCATTTTGGAAAAAAAATAGAAATGGAGTAATATATAAACCCAAATCTTAGAATTTAAATGGGAATGTAGTAATATTTTAAGAAGATGAAAAGAGAATGAGAGACTGGATCTGTAAACACACATCCACAATTTGTTGCTTAGAAGAAACACATTTGAAAAACCTCACAAAAACAGAAACAGAATAAAAATGAGAGGATGAAAAAATTATTATGCATTAAGTGAATCCAAAAAGCAGGAGCTGCTGTCATGCCATAAGACACATCAAGAAAAAAACATAACATAAAAAGGGATCAGCAAGAAAACCACATTACACTGAAAGAAACTCAAAAAAACAAACTCAAATTAAAACTATATTTTCCAAGTGCCTTAATATTTAAATTCAAAAGGAAATACTAATCTAGCTATAAGAATCTGTAGGCAATAACAAAGCAGTGACAGGGAATTTCATTGTCTCTCATTCTGTCTGTTTTGGATACATGGAAAAGAAAGTCAAATAAAAGGGAAAATGTAGATCTGAAAAAAATTGCTGGAGAAACTACAGCTAAAATACTTATGGTGTTTTTTAAATGGAAATGCAAATGAATGCATATATCACTCAAAAATGACCTTGTATAAAGCCCCGAGAGATATTGCAAACACTTGCAAAACTGCAGAAGAAGTAAATACATTTTTAATAGACCGTAACAATAAAAGAAATATAAATGGGTTCAGGAATCACAAACAAAAGACACAAATTCAAATAAAGACTTCATAATGAAATCCTAAATAATGAGATATCAAAGAACAAATCAGAGAAATGATAATTACACAAAGGAGGAAGGTGATGGAAAAAAATCCCAATTTACTGGGATACTGCTAAGGCAGTCTGGATGGGAAAATGCATGTCTTCAAATATACATTGACAAAATAGGAAAGAGAAAGACTAATGAGCTGAATAGTCATTAAGTAGAAATTCAACAAATAAGCATGTATAAAATAACCTCAAAAGAGGAGACATAAAAAATTAGAGGAGAAACCCATAAAGTGGAAACAAGATCAATCTATAGAAATGATAGATACAACTGAAAGCTATTCTTTGAAGAGACTAAAAATTTGATAAATATTTAGCCAATATGGTTAAAGAAGAAAGGGTACAAAATCAAATCAATAAGATAGCAACTGAAAGAGCAAGATCTAATCAAGACAAAATAGAGGAAATAAAAGGAATTATGAGAACCTATTATAAAGTCACATGCTAAGAAAACAGAGAACACAATAGGAATGGAGGAGTATCTTCAAAAGCATAAACTACCCAGATTGACAGAACACCAACTAAAGATCTTAAATAATCCAGTTGCAGAGAAGAAAATGGAATTAAATGTAAAGAAACTCCCAAAGGGGCAGGGGAACTTCCTGGTTCTGAGGGATTTGCAGAAATCTATCAAACTTTAAAAGGATACTTAGTATACACTATACATAACATTCTCAAAAATTGAGAAGGAAAATATCCTACCAGTATAGTTTTGCTGTCTATTTCTCCTTGTATGTCCCTTAACTTCTCCTTTAAGAATTTGGCTGCTATACCACTTGGTGCCTATGTGTTTAGCAATGACATTACTTCATTATCTATGGTACCTTTTAGCAGGATGTAGTTTCCTTCCTTATCTCTTTTAATTAGATCTATTTTTGCTTTTGCTTTGTCTGACATCAGGATTGCTGCCCCTGCTTTTTTTTTACTTCAACTGAAGCATAATATATTCTGCTCCAGCCTTTTACCTTTACTCTATGCGTATCTCTCTGCTTCAGGTGTGTTTCGTATAAACAGAATATTATAGGATTATGGTTCTTAATTCACTCTGCTGTTCCAACTTTATGGGAGAGTTCATCCCATTCACATTCAGTTATGATTACTATCTGTGTCTTCCTCTCCATACTATCCCCACCCCCCATTTGTGCTTTTTTCTCTCCTTTTTCCTTTTCCCTCCTCAGTAGTTTTACTTCTGACCACCGTCTCCCTCAGTCTGCCCTCCTTCTATTAGCCCCCTCCCTTTTCTTCCCCTTTACCCTTTCTACTTCTTCCCTCCTTTCTATTCACACCCCTCTTTTTTCTTTTCCCTTTCCCCTCCTACTTCCTATAGGGTAAGTTAGATTTCTGTGCCTATGTTATTCCCTCTTTGAACCAAATCTGATGACAGTAAGGTTCAAACAATGCTCATCTCCCTCCCTTCTTTCCCTCTAATATATTAGATTTTTGTGCCTTTTCATGTGATGTAACTTACCCTAGTCTGCCTCCTTCTTTCTTTTTCTCCCAGTATAATCCTTTTTCACCATTTAACTAGATTTTTTACCATCACATTTAAGTCAACTTATACCTATGTCCTCTATCTAAGTATACCCCTTTTAAATGTCAAAATAACATTACAGTTATCAAGAGTTACAAGTGTCATCTCCCCTTGTAGGGATGTAAACAGTTTGCCCTAATTAATAATAATAATAATATTTTGTTGTTGTTGTTTTTTTCCTATTTATCTTTTTATGTCTCTCTTGAGTCTTGTATTTGAAGGTCAAATTTCCTGTTGAGCTTTGGTCTTTTCATCAGGAAGGTTTGGAAGTCCCATATTTTGTTGAATGTCCATCTCCTCCCCTGAAAGATTATGCTCAGTTTCATGGGTAGTTGATCCTTGGTTGTAATCCAAGTTCCTTTGCCTTATGGAATATTGTATTCTACACCCTCTGATCTTTTAATGTAGAAGCTGCAAGGTCTTGTGTAATCTTGACTGTGGTTCTATGATAGTTAAATTGTTTCTTTCTAGCTGCTTACAGTATTTTCTCTTTGATCTGGTAATTTTGGAATTTGGTTACAGTATTTCCTGGCATTTTCAATTTGGGATCTCTTTCAGGAGGTGATTGGTGTATTCAATCAAAGGCTAATTTTCCCTTTGGTTCTAGGACCTCAGGGCAGTTTTCTTTGGAGATTTCCTGAAGAATGTTGTACAGGTTATTTTTTTTTTTGTTGTTGTTCTGGTTTTCAGGTAGAATAATTTTTAAATTGTCTCTCTTGCATCTCTTTTCCAGGTCACTTGTTTTACCAATGAAGTATTTTACATTTTCTTTTATTTTTTCATTCTTTTTTTTTCCTGTTTGACTGATTCTTGCTCTCTTACAGAGTCCTTAGCTTCCACTTGTCTAATTTAAATTTTTTTTTTTAGACAATTGGGGTTAAGTGATTTGTCCAGGGTCACACAGCTAGTAAGTGTCAAGTGTTTGGTCAGAGGTTGGGTTTGAGCTCAGGTCATCCTGACTTCAGGGCCAGTGCTCTATCCATTGTGCCACCTAGCTGCCCCCCCATTTTAATTTTTAACAAATTGTTTTCTTCTATTAGATTTTATACCTCCTTTTCCATTTGGCCCATTTTACTTTTTAAGGAGTTCTCTTCAGTAAGTTTTTGTGCCTCCTTTTCCATTTGACCAATTCTACTTTTCAAAGAATTGTTTTCTACATTTAATTTTTGTCCTTCCTTTCCCAAGGTATTGACTCTCTCTTGCATACCTCTCATTTCTTTTCCCATTTTTTTCTTCTACCTCTCTTCTTTGACTTTTAAAATCCTTCTCGAGCTCTTACAAGAAGAGTTTTTGGGCTTGAGACCAGTTCATATTCCTCTTTGACTTTTTGGATGTAGGTACACTGACAATATTGTCCTCTTCTGAATTTGTGCCTTAATCTTCCCTTTCCCCATCATAAGAATCTATGGTCATTGTCCATTTCTGCTTTTTGTGCAGGGTGTTTGCCTGTTTCCTGACCAGGCCTTGCACAGGGATGTCTTGCTGCTGAAGGATGTCTGGCAGCATGGAATTTGCCTCTTGGAGTTGTGCTTCCCAGAGTTGTGTTGAGGCACTAGGTGATTTGGCTGTTGGAGAATGCCATTGACTGTGGTGGTTTTCTGAGCTGGTGTCTATCAGTTCCCCTGCTGTACTGAGGCTCTTAGGGGTCCTGGTGTTGGCAATTTCCTGCTCCACAACCTGGGTTTCAGGATCTCCCCCTGGTATGCTGAGGTGGGGCTTGCACTAGCTTGTTGGGATGCCTCCTATGCTGTACTGCTTCCCCTCCTCCAAAACAAGAGGAGCCTTTCCCATTAATCCCCCAGGCTTCCTGGGGTACAAGACTATTGTGCCCTGTCTTTTTGCTGGTCAGGGTTTTTCCTGGGTTGATATTTTCTGGGCTTTCAGAGGTCAATAGGGAGGGTGAGAGTGATTTACTACTTACTGTGCCACCTTGGCTCCCCCCTCAACACTTTGATTCTTTTGGTGAAATAGCTGACCCCCTCCCTCATTAATCACTTCTTTATAAGCCAAATCTATAAGGTTTTTCATGTATTTACAAGCAGAATTACATAAGTCAGGCTACAGCTCAAACTACTTAGAGGGCTCTGGGCAGACTGCTTTTGAGTGCAGAAATACAATTCACCAAGGTAACCAAGGAAACTCAGCAAACATAAACACATGAAACAAAAGGTCAGAGCAATACCATGATGATCATCACATTAATTAACATCATATCTCCTTGTACCACAGTAACCCACTTCAAATTTCCATTTAATCAGCACATTTTGTGTTGAGTCCCAGAAGTCTCATGTAGTTGTCTGGTTCCTGGAAATATCTTGTCTTGGACGTTCTGGAATAGGCTTCATTTACAGGACAGTTCTGAATGAGGCTGTTTCTCTGGTTCTGAATAACTTGAAGAGATTCTGAGGTAATTCTAAAGTTTGCCAATAAGAAAGTTTAATATAGTTTAGTACTACTTCTTATATTTGGTTTTTAATAATTAATTCATGTGATGAAATCTAACTTCACCCTCATGACTCTGATCCTATTAGCAACAGAGCTGTTAGAAGAACACCAAATTAGGATCACATAGTTCACCCAAGACTTTAGAGAATTTTGGGTTTTATATATGACTTGCTGTTGTTATCTTTAGCTAAATGTTATAACTGATGTAAGAATCTTAAAAAAATCATGGGGGTCTTACTTGTAAAATTAACCCTTCTGCCTTTTAAAATTATCAAGCAGATAATTTATTTTTTAAAGCTTTATGTATTTTAGTGTTTTTTTTTTATATTTCCACAGTTACATGTAAAAATAATATTTAACATTCATTTTTAGGAGGTGGAGCCAAGATGGCAGAGTAAAGGCATAGACTCACCTGAGCTTTTCTCCAAACCCCTCCAAATACCTTTAAGAAATAACTCTAAACAAATTCTAGAACATCAGAGCCCATAAAAAGATGGAGTGAAGCAAATTTCCAGCCCATGACAACTTGGAAGGTGAGCAGGAAAGGTCAATTGCACCAGGGTAAGAAAGGAGCACAGTCCAGTGCAGGCTGCACCAGCATGGACCAGACCCCACCAAACCCATTGCAGGCCTCAGGGCCACTGAATCACTGGCAGCAGTGGCAGTTTTCAGACCTCTCAGCCCATAGATGCCAAAGAAACTTGGAAGGTTGGCATGAAAGGTCTGTTGCACTTGGATGAGAGTGGAAAACAGTCCAGTTCAGACTGCAGCAGCATAGCCCCAACCCCAGCAAACCAAGACCAGGCCTTAGGAGTGACTGAATCAGCATTGGCAGTGGCAGCAGCAGTAGTTACTTCCAGAGCTCTCAGCCCACAGACCATAAGGGGGTCAAATAACTAGTCAGAAGTAGACTACAGGGGTCTTTTTGCTTGCACTGAGGAAGGACTCTGTTGTTTTGCCCATATTCAAATCCAGGTCACAGTCCTGGGTGGCAATCCCAGGGTGAGGAGCACTAGCATAGCAGATCTTGCAGCCATAATAGAGGAAGGACCATTCTCACAGGTCCAGGGCAGAAAAGAGTGCTTGTGGTCTTTTACAGACCAAAAGAGAGGCCAGGAGAGGAGTAAACACCTCTCCTTAGATCATACTACCTTGGAAGAACTGATAACTTACAGGTCCCTAAAAGTATCTCTGGAAACAGCTGTACAAAACCCCTGAAGCTTGGGACAGTGGGCCCTCCACCCTAAAAGCAGAGCCCTACTTTAACAGTCAACCAATTGACTAGGAAAATGAGCAAATAACTGGAAAAAAACTCTGACTATTGAAGGTTACTATGGTGACAAGGAAGATCAAAACACAAATTCAGAAGAAGAAAATAAAGTCAAAACTCATACATCCAAAGTCTCCAAGAAAAATATGAATTGGTCTCAGGCCATGCAAGAGCTCAAAAAGAATTTTGAAAATCAAGTAATAGAGGTAATAGAAAAATTAGGAAGAGAAATGAGAGTGATGCAAGAAAATAATAAGAAAAAGAGTCAACAGCTTAGTAAAAGAGAAACAAAAATACTAAAGAAATAACACCTTAAATAAACATATTAAGCCAAATTGCAAAAGAGGTCAAAAAAGCCAATGAGGAGAAGAATAGCTTAAAAATCAGAATTGGCCAAATGAAAAAGGAGGTCCAGAAGCTCACTAAAGAAAATAATTCCTTATAAATTAGAATAGAACAAATGGAAACTAATAAATCTATGAGAAACAATCAAACAAAACCAAAAGATTGAAAAAAAAATAGAAGACAATTGTGAAATATCTCATTAGAAAAACAACTGAACTGGAAAATAGATCCAGGAGAGATAATTTAAAAATTATTGGAATTCCTGAAAGCCATGATCAAAAAAAGAGCCTAGACATCATCTTTCAAGAAATTATCAAGGAAAACTGCCCTGATATTTTAGAGCCAAAGGGTAAAATGGAAATTGAAAGAATCCATTGATAATTTACTGAAAGGGACCCAAAAATGAAAACTGATAGGAATATTTTAGTCAAATTCCAGAATTCCCAGGTCAAGGAGAAAATATTACAAGCAGTCAGAAAAAAATAATTCAAGTATCATGGAGCCATAGTTAGAATAACACAAAATTTAGCAGCTTCTACATTAAAGAATCAGAGGGCTTGTAATATGATATTCCAGAGGTCAAAGGAGCTAGAATTACAACCAAGAATCACCTGCTCAGCAAAAGTGAGTATGATTTTTCAGGGGAAAAATAGACATTCATAGAGGACTTTCAAGCATTCTTGATGAAAAGACCAGGGTTGAATAGAAAATTTGACTTTCAAATGCAAGACTCAAGAGAAGCATAAAAAGGTAAACATGAAAGGAAAATCATAAGGCACTTAATAAGGTTAAATTGTTTGCATTCCAACATGGGAAAATGATATTTGTAACTCATAAGACCTTTCTCATTATTAAGATACTTAGAAGGAATGTATATAGACAGAGGGTACAGAAGTGAGTTGAATATGAAGGCAACATATCTAAAAAATAAAATTAAAGGACAAGAGAGGAATGTACTGGGAGAAAGAGAAAGGGAGAGGTAGAATGAGGTACCTTTTCTCACCTGAAAGAGGCAAGAAAAAGCTTTTACAGTGGAGAGGAATTGGGAAGAGGTGAAGGGAAGTGAGTGAACTTTACTCTCATCAGAATTGGCTCAAAGAGGCAATAACATACATATTCAATTGGGTATAGAAATCTATCTTACCTTACAGAAAAGTAGGAGGAGAAGGGGATAAAAGAAGAGGGTGGTGATAGAAGGGAGGGCAGATTGGGGGAGGGGGTAGTCAGAAGCAAAACACTTTGAAGGAGGGACAGGGTAAAAGGAGAGAATAAATGGGGTTAAATAGGATGGAGGGAAATACAATTAGTAATAGTAATTGTGTAAAAAAATTTTGAAGCAAATTTTTCTGGTAAAGGCCTCATTTCACAAGCATATAGAGAACTGGGTCAAATTTATAAAAAATAAAAGCCATTCCCCAAATGATAAATGATCAAAAGATATGATCAGTTTTCAGATGAAGTAATCAAAGCTATCTATAGTCATATGAAAAAATACTCTAACTCACTATTGATTGGAGGAATACAAATTAAAATAATGCTGAGGTACTGTCTCATACCTATTAGATTGGCCAATAGGACATAAAAGGTAAATGACAAATGTTGGAGGGGATGTGGGAAAAATGAAACTTTAATGCACTGTTGGTGGACTGATGTTGTGAACCGATTCAATCATTCTGTAGAACAATTTGGAACTATGCCCAAAGGGCTATAAAACCATGCATATCCTTAGAGCTAGGAATACCACTACTATGTCTGTATTCCAAAAGCAAAAAGGAAAAGGACCTATATGTATAAAAATATTTATAGCAGCTCTTTTCTGGGGGTAAATAATTAGAAGTTGAGGGGAAGCCCATCAATTGGGAAATGGCTGGACAAATTGTGCTATGTGATTGTGTTGGAATAATATTGTACCATAAGGAATGATGAGCAAGTGCTCTCAGAAAAACCTGGAAAGACTTGCATGGGTCAATGTAAAGTGAAATATAGTATGTACAAAGTAACAGTGATATTGTAAGATGATAAGCTGTGAGTGATTTAGCTATTCTCAGCAATACAATGATCCAAGGCAACTCTGCAGGAATTATGATGAAAAATGCTATCCATCCCCAGAGAAAGAACTGATGATGTCTAAATACAGATTGAAGCAGACTTTTTTGACATTCTTTATTTTTCTTGAGTTTTTTTTGTCTGTTTTCTTTCACAACATGACTATTATGGATATGTTTTGCGTAACTACACGTGTATAAGCTATATCTAATTATATGCCTTTTCAATGAAGGGACTTGGATTTACAGTCAAGATACTCACGATTTTGCAGTTTCTACATTAAAATTTCTTGGTTTTTCTGAGGGCATCCTGCTCATCATTCCTTATAGTACAAGCTAGAAACTTTCCCAGTACAATCAGGGGGGAAGAAAGGATGCCCATTGTCACCTCTATTATTTAATATTGTACTAGAAATGTTAGCTATAGAAGTAAGAGAAGAAAAGGAAATTAAAGGCAATGAGGAAACAAAACTACCACTCTTTACAAATGATATGATGTTATACTTAGAAAATCCTAGGGAACCAACTAAAAAACAATTTGAAATTATTAAAGACTTTAGCCATTCCCCAATTGATGATCATTCTTTTGATTCCTAATTCTTAGCCACCACAAAAAGAGCTGCTATAAATATTTATGTACAAATAGATACTTCTCCCTTTTTTGGAGGTCTTTGGGATATAGACCTAGCACTGGTAGTGCTAGACCAAAGGGTATGGACAGTTTTAGAGCCCTTTGGACATAGTTCCAAATTACTCTCCAGAATGTTTGAGTGAGTTCACAACTCTACCAACCATGTATCAGTGTCCCAGTTTTCCCACATCCTCTCCAAAATCTTATATTTTCCTTTTTTGTTATATTAGCCACTGTGATCAGTGTGAGGTGGTACTTCAGAGTTGTTTTAATTTACATTTCTCTGACCATGAGTGATTGAGAGCATTTTTTTTCATATGACTATAGAGAGCTTTGATTTCTTTGTTTGAAAACTGCTTGTTCATATCCTTTGACCATTTATCAATTGAGGAATGACTTGTATTTTTAAAAATTTGATTCAGCTATCTATATATTTGAGGAATGAGGCCTTTATTAGAAATACTTGTTGCAATAGTTTTTCCCAGTTTTCTGCCTTCCTTATAATTTTCATTGCATTGGTTTCATTTGTGCAAAAACTTTTTAATTTTATATAATTCAAATTCTCTGTTTTACATTTTGTAAGGCAATCTATATCTTCTTTCATCCTAAATTCTTCCTTTTCCATAAATTTGACAAATAAACTATTTCATGCTCTCTTAATTTGCTTATGATATCACACTTTATATGTAAATCACGTACTCATTTTGACCTTATCTTGGTATGCAGTGTGAGATGTTGGTCTACACCTAGTTTTTGCCATAATGTTGCCCACTTTTCCCAGTGGTTTTTGTCAAATAGTGAGTTCTTATCCCAGAAGGTGGGGTCTTTGGGTTTATCATATACTAGATAACTACAGTCATTTACTATAATGTAATTTCTACCTAATCTATTTCACTGATCCATCATTCTGTTTCTTAGCCAGTACCATATTGTTTTGATAATTTCCACTTTATAATACAGCTTGAGTTCTGGTACAGCTAGATCACCTTCTTTTGTATTTTTTTCATTGATTCCCTTGATATCCTTGAGCTTTTTTTCTTTCAGATAAATTTTGTTATCATTTTTTCTAAATCTATAAAATAATTTTTGATAGTTTGGTTGGTATGGCACTGAATAAGTCAATTGATTTAGGTAGAATTGTCATATTTTTACTAGGCTCAGCCTACCAATAAGCAATTAACAGTTTTCTAATTGTTTAGATATGACTTTATTTACATGAAAAAGTGTTTTATACTTGTGTTCATATCATTCCAGGGTTTGTTTTGACCGGTAGACTCCCAAGTATTTTATATTGTCTACAGTTATTTTAAACTGAAATTTTCTTTCTATCTCTTGCTGCTGGACTTTGTTGGTAATATATAGAAATTCTGATGATTTATGTGGGTTTATTTTGTATCCTGCAACTTTGCTAAAGTCTTCAATAATTTCAAATGGTTTTTTAGTTGGTTCCCTAGGATTTTCTAAGTATAACATCATATTATTTGTAAAGAGTGATAGTTTTGTTTTCTCATTGCCTTTAATTTCCTTTTCTTCTCTTACTGCTATAGCTAACATTTCTAGTACAATATTAAATAATACAGGTGACAATGGTCATTCTTTCTTTCCCCCTGATTGTACTGGGAAAGTTTCTAGCTCATCTCCATTACAGATAATGCTTGCTGATGGTTTTTGATAAATATAGGAATGAGTGCTGTATTTTGTCAAGGTTTATTTTTTCAACAACTATTGAGATAATAATTTCATTTCTGTTGGTTTTGTAATTGATATGTTCAATTTTAATAATAGTTTTCCTAATATTGAACCAACCCTGCATGCTGGTCATAGTGTATGATCTTTGTGATGTGTTGCTGTAATTCTTATACAGTATCTGGTTTAATTTTTTCCCCATCAATATTCATTAGAGAAATTGGTTTATAATTCTCTTGCTCTTTTGGTTCTTCCTGGTTTGGATATACTTGTGTCATAAAAGGAATTTGAAAGGGCTCCTTCTTTGCCCATTTTCCCAAATAGTTCATATAGTATTGTGGTTAATTATTCTTTACACGTTTGGTAGAATTCACTTGTAAATCCATCTGGTCCTGGGGATTTTTTCCTAGGAAATATATTGATGGCTTGTTCAATTTCTTTTTCTAAGATTGGGCTATTTAATTATTTTATTTCTTCTGTTAATCTAGATAATCTATACTTTTGTAGGTATTCATTCATTTCATTTAGTTTACCAAATTTATTAGCATATAATTGGGCAAAATAGCTCCCACCAATTGTCTTAATTTCCTTTTCATTTTTTGGTGAGTTCACCCTTTTCATTTTTGATACTAGTAATTTGTTTTTCTTCTTTATTTTTTTATAAAATCAACTTAACCAATGGTTTATCTGTTTTATTATTTTTTTTCCATAAAGTGAGCTTCTAGTTTTACTTATTAGTTCAATAATTTTCTTACTTTCAATTTCATTAATCTCTCTTTTGATTTTTAGGATTTCCAATCTGGTGTTTAATTGGGTATTTTTAATTTGTTCTTTTTCTAGCTTTTGTAGTTGCATACCCAATTCATTTATCATTTTTTCTCTATTTTATTGATGTAATTAGAAATATAAAATTTCCCTTAAGTGCCACTTTAGCTGCATCCCATAAATTTTGCTATGTTGTCTCATTGTTGTTATATTCTTTAATGAAACTATTGTTTCTTCCTGTGATGTGTTCTTTGACTCACTTGTTTTTTAAGATTAGATTATTTAATTTCCAATTAATTTTTAATCTCTCTTTCTATTGTCCATTATTGAACATAATTTTTATTGCATTATGATCTGAAAAGGATGTCTTTACTATTTCTGTTTTTTTGCATTTGGTTGTCAAGTTTTTATGTCCTAATACCTGGTCAGTTTTTGTATAGGTGCCATGTATTGATGAGAAAAAAGGTATATATTTTTTCTCTTCCCATTCAATTTTCTGCAGAGGTCTATCATATCTAACTTTTCCGGAATTTCGTTCACCTCCTTAACTTCCTTCTTGTTTATATTTTGTTAGATTTATCTAGTTCTGAGAGAGCAAAGTTGAGGTTCCCCACTAGTGTAGTTTTATTATCTATTGCCTCCTGTGACTCATTCAATTTCTTCAAAAATTTAGTTGTTACACCATTTGGTACATTTATGTTTAGTACTGATATGACTTCATTGTTTATGGTACCTTTCAGCAAGATTTAGTTTACTTCTTTATCTCTTAATTTTGATCTATTTTTGCTTTTGCTTTGCCTGAGATTATGATGGCTACCCTTGCTTTCTTTGCTTCAGCTGAAGCATGATAGATTCTTCTTCAGCTCCTTACCCTTACCTGTGTGTATCTCTTTGTTTCAAATGTATTTCTTCTATACAACACATTGTAGGATTCTGTTTTTTAACCCATTAAGCTATCTCTTTTTAAGGGTGAGTCAATCCCATTCATATTTATGGTTTTGGTATTTAACTATGCATTTCCATCCATGTTATTTTTCACTTCTTTATCACTTTCCCCCCTCTTACACCCCACCTTTTCCCTCCTCACAAGTGTTTCACTTTTGATCACTGCCTTCCCCAATATACTCTCCCTTTTATCATTCCCCTCTCCCATTTCTATTGTCCCCATTCCTTTTTACTTCCTTATAGGGTAAGATAGATTTTTATATATACAACTGAGTGTGTATATTATTCC
Source organism: Vombatus ursinus (assembly GCF_900497805.2). Classification (NCBI taxonomy): domain Eukaryota; kingdom Metazoa; phylum Chordata; class Mammalia; order Diprotodontia; family Vombatidae; genus Vombatus; species Vombatus ursinus. The sequence goes on from NW_020953976.1 coordinate 882,731, forward strand.
CTCTTTGAGTTAATTTTGATAAGAGTAAGGTTTCAGCTTTTTCTGCCACCCTACCCCATATTCCTCTCCATTATAAAAGCTCTTTTATTGCATTTTTGTCTGGGATAATTTACCCTATTCAATCCCCTCCTCATTTTCTTGTGTCTACATATACTCCTTCTAACTGATCTTACAGGAATAAAGTTGTTAAGAGTTATAAGTATTATCCTACCATACAGAAACACAAACATTTTAACCTTATTGAATTTCTTGTGTTTTTTCTTTCTTGTGTCTTTTTATCTTTTTATGTTTCCCTTGATTCTTGTATTTGGAGGAGAAATTTTTTATTCAGCTCTGTTTTTTTTCAATTGGAAATGCTTGAAAATGATCCATTTTGTTAAATGTCCATTCCCCCTCCCCACCTCCCCTCCAAAAAAAGACCATGTCAGTTTTGGTGGGTAACTGATTCTTGGTTGTAATCCTAACTCCCTTGCCTTCTGGTATATCATATTCTAAACCTTCCTATTCTTTAATGTGGAGGCTGTCAAATCCTTTGTAATCCTGACTTTATCTCCATAATACTTGGGTTGTTTCTTTTTGGCTGCTTGCAATATGTTCTCCTCGATCTGTGAGCTCTGCAATTTGTATATGATGTTCCTAGGAGTTTTTATATTGTGATCTCTTTCAGGTAGTGATTGGTGGATTCTTATAATTTCTATTTTACCCTCTGGTTCTAATATGTCAGGGCAGTTATGTTTGATAATTTCTTGAAAGATGTACAGGCCCTTTTTTGTTTTTTTTGATGAGGCAATTGGGGTTAAGTGACTTACTTAGGGTCACACTGTTAGTAAGTGTCAAGTGTCTGAGGTCAGATTTGAACTTGGGTCTTCCTGATTCCAGGGCCAGTGCTCTATCCACTGTCCCACCTACCTGCCCCCAGGCTCTTTTTTTTAATCATGGCTTTCAAATAGTCCAATCTTTCTTATATTACCTCCTCTGGATCTATTTTCCAGGTCAGTTGTTTTTCCAATGAAATATTTCTTATTTTCTTCAATTTTAAAAAACTTTTAAATTTTGTTTTATCATATCTTGATGACTCACAGAGTCATTAGTTTCTACCTGTTCAATTTTAAATTTTAAGGAATTACTTTCTTCAGTGAGCTTTTGTATTTCCTTTTCCACTTGGCCAATTCTATTTTTTAGGGAGTTACTTTCCTCAATAAATTTTTATATATAATTTTTGCTATTGACTCTTTTTTCATGATTCTGTTGTTACTCTCATTTCTTTTCCCAATTTTTCCTTCTAATTCTCTAACTTACCGTTGTAAATTCTTTTAAAGCTCTTCTAGGAATTCTTTTTGGGCCTGAGACCAAATTACATTTTTCTTTGAGGCTTCACATGTAGCCCTTTAAACATTATTGTCATCTTTTAAGTTTATGCCTTGATGATACCTATCACGGTAGTAGCTTTCTATAGTCAAGTTCCTTTTTGTTTGTTTGTTTTGCTTATTTTTTCTGCTTTTTTTGGTGACTTGGTGTTTTTGTGTGAGAGCTGGGCTCTGATCCTGCACTGTCTCAAGCTTTTTGTGTTGAGCCTCTGGGTCTTACTGCTGACTTTCTCTGGGTTTCAGGGCCTAACAGCTTGCTTTCTCTGGAGGGTAGCATTCCCTTCTGGCTTGTACTAGGTGTGTGTGTGGGGCTTCCTTATTGCTTCCCCTGGGTGTGATGTTTAGCTACTTGCCTGCTCCAGGGAATCAGGCCCTGCTGCTGGGTTGCTATGGTAACAGAGTATTTTTGGCAGCTGGCCCTGGAGGAGGTACCTTCTTGCTGATCTGACCTAGGGGTGAGGTCCTGCTGCTGGATTGCAATGGGAACAGCATCTCTCTGCTCCTAGGCCCCAGGGGTGGGGTGTTTCTATTGGCCAGTCCCAGGGCAGGACTTCACTGCTGGTCAGGCCTGGCTGGTGGCTTGTGCTGGGGGTGGGTGGCTAGAGTGGGGCCTTGCTAAGCTGCAAACCGCTCACTTGCCTAGGGGACTGCTGGTCTGCATGAGGGTGGGGCCTCACTAGTGGATTGCCCCAGACTTGGAGCCTTGCTGCAGGCCCCCTGTTGTGAGGCTGGCTGCTGCTGCTCTTGGACCTTGCTGCCCTCTCAGCCTAGTGATACAGACCTTTCTTGCCTGTCAGGTAAGCTGTTTCCCTGCTCCTAGATCAATTCTGAGGCAATTTTCTAGTTGTTTGGAGGGGAATTTGGGAGGGCTGCAGAGGGTTCTTTCTTTACTCCACCATCTTACCACTGAAAGTCCCCAGGAAAACTTTTATCTTGAAGATGGTGTGTAAGCAGGGTCTTCAATGAATGGAGGGACCCTGTGAAGCAAAGGTCAGGGGGAAGGGCATTACAGATATGATAGATGGTCCAAACAAAGATATATCCCTATATAGGTACAGATGTATGTGTATACTTACACTTACATGTAACAGTATAGTGAAAGTATCACCTTCCGGTTTCATCTAACGGTCTGGTGGTTTTAGTGAATGGAAAGCTTGACATGTAGACAATGTGGTGAGACAACAGCCCCAACCACTGCAGATATCATCACCTGCATTTTGAGAAGTGGTGTTGAGAACACATGTTGTGATAGTGCTACTGTATCATGCCCATGTCAGACCACATCCAGAGTACTGCAGTGAGTGGTGAGTGTGATCCTGTAGGAAGAATGTGGATAAACTGGAGAAAATCCTGTGTAGGGGGATCTGAATGATCATGGATCTACTGAGGGAAGGGAACTCAGTGGGGATCTGTTCCAATCCACACGTTTTATAGATGAGGAAACAGGAGCCTAGGAAATTTTAGTGACATACTAAATGCTGGAAAATGGAAGACCATTCCATATGAGGACAGGTTAAAAGAACTGAGATAGATTTAGCCTGGTTAATAAGAGACTGGGTTACAGCATTGGCATCTTTATTTTTAAAATAGCTTTTTATTAATATCTTTGAATTTTTACTTTCTCAGTATTTCTTCCAGTATGCCATTGGTACTTCTCCTTCACAAAGCATCTTCCTATAAAACTAATGATATTTTTAAGGGAAAAATAGAAAAAAGAAGAGGAAAAGTAGCAAATCAAGTCAGTACATAATACAAGTCTAAAAATATGTGCAATGTACAAAACTCATAGAATTTCTTTTGGCTGAGGAGTGGGATAGGGGTGTCTTCTCATCTTTTACCTTTGCTGTTTTTTTTCCACTGGAAAAGTTGGACCAAGGAAGAAGATTGTCAGGATAAAATTCATTGAGGAAGGTTAATGTTTTGGTGATTAGTAGAGACAAAAACTAAGGTTGGGTTGAGAAAATGATTTAGATATTGTGAATCTCAGAGGAGGAAGAGAAGAATTTAGGAGTGAAAAAGAGATAGGGGCAGCTAGGTGGCACAATGGATAGAGCACTGGCCCTGGAGTCAGGAGGGCCTGAGTTCAAATCTGGCCTCAGACACTTGACATTTACTAGCTGTTGACCCTGGGCAAGTCATTTAACCCCATTGCCTAGTTTAAAAAGGAGAGAGAGTAAAAAATATTCCAAATCTCTAAATGTTACCAGAGAATTTGGGGTTTATAACCAATGCAGAGCTATGGTTTGGGGGAGGGATAGGATTCTGATGCTATTGCTCAAGAGTCCTCATCAGTGTGTCCCCACACTATCAGTTTATAACAAATAATCAGGAAAAGGAAATTAGGTTTCTGAAAGAGTAAGAACATTTGGCACAAAACATTGCTACACCCCCTGATGTCTTTGACAAACCTTCTCCTCAATATGCACAGAGTCCAATAGAAAATGGACTCAAGATTGGACAGCCCATATACCAAAAGGTGTAATACAATTTCCAGTTATCAGGAGTACTTGTTTTTTCATTTGAGGAGTACTTATATAGGTCCCTTTAAGTACTACAAAGTTTTTCTTCCTAGATCCTTGAAGAATCCTGAGGAAGCTATCTTTCCTCAGTTTATCTCAGGAATCCTGGAGTATTAATGATCACTGACACCTATCAATAATATTCCAGGGACACTGTTAGGAAGCAAATGAAAATGTCCAAATCTGGTATAACGGGTTATGTGGCCAAGGTTAAGAGAATGAAAAAATAATTTAAATCATGAAGAGAATGAGATAAATGCATCATATTTTACAAAAATGCACAGAAAATGAAATTTTAAGTAATGAAAAAGAGTTGGAAATCAATAGAGGAATGGGTTACACCTCAATTACTTAGCTGAAGGGAAAAGAGAGTGGAAAAATTAAATAATTAGACAAAAGCAAGGAAGAAATGGGAAATAATAAGGAAAACTCTAAAGCCAGGGAAAGAGATGACCATTTGTTCATGGTAGTGGGTTCATGTTGAGGCTGATGAGAAGGGAACTGGTAAAAAGTAGATAACATTCAAATAGAATAAGGTAAAATAACTGAAGATACATAATCCTGTATTTTTTTGAAGAGGTTGAAATTACATTTGGGGAACATATTAAAGATAAATGGAGTAAAATATAAACCGAAATGTCAGAATTTTAAATGAAAAGGTAGTAATATTTTAAGGAAATGAAGAATAAGAGACTGAATTTGTAAACATACCCACACTTTTTTACTTAGAAGAAACACATTTTAAAAAAAACATAAACAGAATAAAAATTAGAGGATGAAAAAATTACTATCCACTAATTGAATCCAAAAAATCAGAAGCTGCTATCAGGTCATAAGAAATATCAAGAATAAGCTTTTAAAACATAAAAAGGGACAAAGAAGGGAACTACATTACACAGAAAGAAACTTGTAGACATCAAATCCATGTAAATATTAAAATTATATTTTCCAAAGGACTTAGCATCTAAATTCATAAAAGAATTACTAAATGAGCAATAAGAATCTATAGGTGATAACAAAATAACAGCAGGGAATTTCACTCTCTCTCAGTTTTGGATATGTGGAAAAGGAAGTCAAACACAAAGGAAAATATAGAAAATATAGAACTGAAAAGATTGCTGGAGAAACTCCAGCTAAAACACTTATGGTGTCTTCAAAATGAGATTGCTAATAAATATGCATATCATACAAAAATGACTGTGTATTAATCCCCAGATATATTGGAAATGCTTGCAAAATGTAGAAGTAGAAAATGCATTCTTTAGAGACCATAATAATATAAAATATAAATTGGTTCAGGAATCACAAACAAAAGGCACAAACTCAAATGTAGATTTAACAATGCAATCCTAAATAATGTGGGGTCAAAGAACAAATCAGGGAAATAATAATTATACAAAAGAAGATGATGAAAAAACCATACCGTATTTACTGGGATACAGCTAAAGTAGTCTGTATGGGAAAAAGGATATGTCTTCAAATTTCTCTACAGAATGGTTGAATCAGTTCACAATTCCACCAACAGTGCATTAATGTCTTGTTTTTCCCACATCCCCTACAACATTTGTCATTTACCTTTTCTGTACT
>NW_020953977.1:0-6499 GCF_900497805.2 Vombatus ursinus
ATTTGACTCAGTTCTCTCTATATTTTAGAAATGAGGCCTTTATCAGAGACACTGGTTGTAAAAATCCTTTCCCAGTTTTCTGCTTCCCTCCTAATCTTGGTTGCTTTGGCTTTGTTTGTGCAAAAACTTTTCAATTTAATGTAATCAAAATTATCCATTTTGCATTTCTATATTTTCTTTATCTCTTGTTTGGTCATAAATTCTTCCCTTATCCATAGATCTGAAAGGTAAACTATTCCTTTCTCTTCTAGTTTTCTTATAATATTAGTCTTTATACCTAAATCCTGCACCCATTTTGATTTTTTCTTGGTTTAGGGTGTAAGATGTTGGTTTTATGCCCAGTTGCTGCCACACATTTTTGTAGTTTTCCCAGCAGTTTTTGTTAAATACTGATTTCTTATCCAAGAAGATTTGTCAAACTTTAGATTAGTATAGTCATTCACTGTTGTGTCTTGCGTACCTAACCTATTCCACTGATGCACTACTCTATATCTTTTAACATTACCCATTTAGCCATTACCCAGTGGTTTTGATGATTGCTGCTTTATAATACAATTTAAGATCTGGTACAGCAACAACACCTTCCTTTGCATTTCTTTTCATTAGTTCCCTTGATATTCTGCATTTTTCTTCTTCCAGATGAATTTTTTATCATTTTTTTTCTGGCTCTAGAAAATATTTTTTGGTAGTTTGATTGGTTTGATGCTGAATAAGTAAATTAATTTAGATAGAATCACCATTTTTATTATATTAGCTCAGCCTACCCATGAGCAACTGATATTTTTCCAATTACTTAGATCTGACTTTATTTCTGTGAATAGTGTTTTGTAATTGTGTTTGTGTAGTTCCTGGTTTTGTTTTGGTAGGTAGAATCCTAAATATTTTGTAATGTCTGCAGTAATTTTAAATGGAACTTCTCTTTCTAGATCTTGCTACTTGGCTTTGTTTGTAATATATAGAAATGCTGATGATTTGTGTGGGTTTGTTTTATATCCTGCAACTTTGCTAAATTTTTTATTATTTCAAGTAAGTTTTTACTTAATTCTCTAGGATTCTCTAAATATACCATCGTAGCATCTGCAAAGAGTGATAGCTTCAGTTCTTCTTTGCCTATTCTAACTCCTTCAACTTCTTTTACTTCCCAAATTGCTACAGGTAACATTTCTAGCACAATATTGAATAACAGTAGTGATAATGAACATCCTTGTTTCAACCCTGTTCTTAGTGAAAATGCTTCTAGCTTATCCCCATTACATGTAATGCTTGTTGATGGTTTTTGATAGATGGTAGCTATCAGTTTAAGGAAGACTCCATTTATTCCTATGCTCTCTAGTGTTTTCTAATAGGAATGGGTGTTGTGTTTTGTCAAATGTTTTTTCTGCATCTATGGAGATAATCATTGGCTTTCTGTCAATTTTGTTGTTGATATGGTCAGTTATACTGATAGTGTTCCTAATATGGAACCAGCCCTGCATTCCTGGTATAAATCCTGCCTGGTCATAGTGTCTTCTCCTTGAGATAAGTTGTTGTAATCTCTTTGCGAATATTTTATTTAAAATTTTGGCCTCTATATTCATTGAGAAAATTGGTCAATAATTTTCTTTCTCTCTTTTGGCTCTTTCCAGGTTTAGATATCAGAACTATGTTTGTATCATAAAAAGAATTTGGTAGGACTCCTTCTTCACCTATTTTCCCAAATAGTTTATATAGTATTGGAATTAGTTGAACTTTAAATGTTTGATAGATAGAATTCAATTGTGAATCCATCTTGCCCTGGAGATTTTTTCTTAGCGAGTTCATTGATGGTTTGTTCAATTTCTTTTTCTGAAATGGTGTTAAGTGTTTTATTTCCTCTTCTGTTTATCTTGGCAATTCATATTTTTGTAAGTATTCATCCATTTCACTAAGATTGTCAAATTTATTGGCATACAGTTGGGCAAAATAGCTCCTAATTATTGTTTTGATTTTCTCTTCATTGGTGGTGAATTCACCCTTTTCATTTTTGGTGCTGGTAACTTGGTTTTCTTCTTTGTTTTTTTAAATATTAATCAAATTAACCTAAATTTTATCTATTTTATTTGTTTTTTCATAAAACCAGCTCTTAGTTTTATTTATTATTTCAACAGTTTTCTTAATTTCAATTTTATTAATCTCCTCTTTGGTTTTCAGTAGTTCTAATTTGGTATTTCATTGGAGATTTTCAAGTTTTTTTTTCCTAGTTTTTTTTCTTTTAGTTGCATGCCCAATTCAATGATCTCTTCTTTCTCTATTTTATTCATGCTAGCATTTATGGATGTGAAAATTTCCCTAAGTTTCTGTAAGTTTTGCTGCATCTGGTAAGTTTTGATATGTTGTCTCATTATTGTCATTCTCTTGGAAGAAGTTATTGATTGTTTCTATGATTTATTGTTTGACCCAATCATTCTTTAGGATTAAATTATTTAGTTTCCAATTGATTTTTAGTTTATATTTCCATGGCCTTCCATTACGTGTAAGTTTTATTGTCTCGTGATCTGAAAAGAATGCATTTAATATTTCTGCCTTTCTGCATTGGATTGTGAGGTTGTTATGCCCTAGTACAAGGTCAGTTTTTGTTTAGATGCCATGTACCACTGAGAAAAAGGCACATTCCTTTCTGTCCCCATCCAGTTTTCTCCAGAGATCAACCATATTTAACTTTTCCAAAATTCTATTGATCTCCTTAACTTCTTTCTTGTTTATTTTATGGTTCAATTTATCTAGATTTGAGAGGGGGAGGTGAGGTCCCCCACTAGTATAGTTTTGCTTTCTATTTCTTCCTGTATCTCCCTTAACTTTGTCTTTACAAATTTGGATGCTATACCTCTTGGTGCATATGTATGTACTAATGATATTACTTCATTGTTTATGGCACCTTTTAGCAAGATGTAGTTTCCTTCCTCATCTCTTTTAATTAGATCTATTTTTGCTTTTGCTTTGTCTGAGATCAGGATTGCTACCTCTTTTATTTTTGTTTTGTTTTTTTACTTCAGCTGAAGCACAATATATTGTATTGCAGCCTTTTACCTTAACTCTGTGTGTATCCCTCTACTTCAAATGTGTTTCTTGTAAACAACATATTGTAGGATTATGGTTCCTTATCCATATGGAGAGTTCATCCCATTCACATTCATTGTTATGATTACTACCTGTGTCTTCTACATCCTATTTCCTTCACCCCCACCCCAATTTATGCTTTTATCTCTCCCTCTTCCCTTTCCCTCCTCAGTAGTTTTGCTTTTGACCACTGCCTCCCTCCGTCTGCCTTCCCTTTTTTTATCCCCCTCCCTTTTCTTTTTTTTCAAATTAAATTAGTTTATTTTTAAAAATTGTACTTTAGGGGTCGGAGTCAAGATGGTGGAATAAAAGCAGTGACTTGCTTGAGCTCTCCCCCAAACCCCTCCAAATACCTATAGAAATGGCTCTAAACAAATTCTAAACCAGCAGGACCCACAAAAAGACAGAGTGAAACAAATTTCCAGCCAATGACAGCCTGAATGGTAGGTCAGAAAGGTATATCGCGCCAGGTGGGGAGAGGAGCACAGTTTGGCATGGACGTGCAGGCCACAGCGAACCTGGAGCAGGCCTCAGAGGACTGAATGTCCTCAGAGACAGTTGTGGTGGTTTCTAGACTTCTCAACCCAGGAAGGCCAAGACAACTTAGTTTAGTGGGGAAAGTCTGTTTCTGCGGTGGTGAGAGAGAAGCAGGGTGGGCTTCCAGACCCATTCCCTGAGCTTGGCCCCAGGGCGGTGGCTGCCTCCCGAGCTTCTAGCCCACAGACTGAGGTGGGCTTCCAGTGGCTGATCAGAAGGGGATTGCAGGGATCTCTCTGCTGGTGCAGGATTCTCTTGCTTTGCTCATGCTTGGATCTGGGTCACAGTTCCGGTTGGCGGTCCTAGGGCAAGAAGGAGCTCTGGCATGGTGGAGCTTGTAGTGGCTGTGGAGAGGAAACCCTCACAGTTCCAAGACAGAAAAGAGTACTTGTGGTCATTCATAGACCAGAGCACAGGCCAGGACAAGAGTAAACAACTCGCCCTTGATCATATCACATTGGAAGAGCTGAAAATTTACAGGTCCCTAGAAATATCTCCAAAAACAGCTGCACAAAACCCCTGAAGCTTGGGACAGTATATTCTCCCCACTAGAAACAGACTCCTACCCTAACAAAGAATTTATAGCTCAAGTAATTGGCTGGGATCATGAGCAAGCCGTGCAGAAAGAGTCAAACTATCTTATGTTACTTTGGTGACAAAGAAGATCAAATATACAACCAGGAGATGACAATGAAGCCAAAGCTTCTACATCCAAAGCCTCCAAGAAAAAGATGAATTGGTCCCAGGCCATGGAAGAGCTCAGAAAGGATTTTGAGAAGCAAGTAAGAGAAGTGGAGGAAAAACTGAAAGTGATGCTAAAGGAGACTCCAAAATATATCAAAGAAAATAACACCTTAAACAATAGCCTAACCCAAATGGCAAAAGAGATCCAAAAAACCAATGAGGAGAAGAATGCCCTAAAAAGCAAAACTGGCCAAATGGAAAAGGAAGTCCAAAAGTTTACTGAAGATTATACTTCCTTAAACATTAGAATGGATAAATTGAAAGCTAGTGACAATTTGAGAAATCAAGGCACTTCAACATTAATCCAAAAGCATGAAAAAATAGAAGAGAATGTGAAATATCTCATTGGAAAAACAACTGACCTGGGAAATAGATCCAGGACAGAGAACTTAACAATTAGTGGACTAACTGAAAGTCATGATCAAAAAAAGAGCCTAGACATCATCATTCAAGAAATTATCCAGGAAAACTGCCCTGATATTTTAGAACCAGACGGCAAAATAGAAATTGAAAGAATCCACCAATCACCTCCTGAAAGAGATCCCCAAAACAAAACTCCTAGGAATATTGTAGCCAAATTCCAGAATTCCCAGGTCAAGGAGATAATATTGCAAGCAGCCAGAAAGAAACAATTCAAGTGTTGTGGAAATACAATCAGGATAACACAAGACTTAGCAGCTTCTACATTAAGGGTCTGGAGGGCATGGAGTATGATATTCTGGAGGGCAAAGGAGATAGGACTACAACCAAGAATCCCCTACCCAGCAAAACTGAGTATAATCCTTCGGGGTATAAAAATACAGTCATTCAATCAAGTAGGGGACTTTCAAGCATTCCTGAGGAAAAGACCAGAGCTGAATATAAAATTTGACTTTCAAATACAAGACTCAAGTGAAACATGGAAGAGGCAAACAGGGAAGAGAAATCATAACAGACTTATTAAAGTTGAACTGTTTACATTCCTGCATGGAAAGATGTTATTTGTAACTCATGAGTCCTTTGTCGGTTTTAGGGTAGTGGGAGGGAAAAAGAATTATATGTATGGATATGTAGATAGATAGAGGGCACAGGGTGATTTGAAGATGAAGGGGAGATATCTGGAAAATACAATTAAGGGGCGAGAGAGGATTATACTGGGAGAAGGAGAAAGGGAGAAGTAGAGTGAGGTAAATTATCTCACATGAAACAGACAAGAAAAGGCTGTTACAGTGGAGGGTAAATGGGGGAAGGTGAGAGGAAATGAGTGAATCTTAATTCTCATAGGATTTGACTTAAGGAGGGAATAACATACACAATGGGGTGTGGAAATCTATGTTACTCTATGGGAAAATAAGGTGGGAAGCGGGCAAGAGAGCAGGAGGGTTTTAGAGGGGAGGGCAGATTGAGGGAGGGGATAATCAAAAGCAAACACTTCTGAGGAGGGACAGAGTCAAAAGATAGAACAGAATAAATTGGGGGTAGGATAGGATGAAGGGAAATATACTTAGTTTTTCTCAACAGGACTACTATGGACGTGTTTTGCCTGACTACACATCTACAACCTGTATTGAGATGCTTGCCTTTTCAATGAGGGGGGCGGTGGGGAGGGAGGAAGGTAGAAAATTTGTAACCCAAAGTTTTAAAAACACATGTTAAAAATTAAAAAAAAAATTAAATTTAATTAAAAAAATAAAAAAATTGTACTTTAAAAAGGGGAAAGACCATGAAAGTAGATATAGACAATCTGATATTTATGTATGCAAAACTAACTCTATCCCTGCTTCTTTGCTTGATTCAATTTTTGTGTAATCCTTGGTGGTTTTGCTTTGTATTTTAATGCACTTATTTACAGTAGTGGCTGACATCCTATATCTCTTCCTCCTGAGATCCAAACTAACTTCAGAACAAGTCTAAACATTCTTTTGCCTCTTCCCCCACCAAAAAAGTTTCTGCAACTAGAGACACAATTTAAGTTTGTCTCTCCCTTACCATACTCAAAGTCACAAACCAAAAACAGAAAGACAGAAAGAAGAAAAAAGAAAAAAGTCACAATTTTATTTTCTTCATGACAGTAAATGTGTAAAACCACAACAGCTAGCCACTAGACAGCAGGTCCTTGATTCACCCTCTCTTAGGCCACAGTGTACAACATGATTGGTGTTTG
>NW_020953978.1:0-1396 GCF_900497805.2 Vombatus ursinus
CCATTCCTTAGATCATATCACCTTGAAAGAACTGAAAGCTTAGTGTGTGTATGTGTGGGGGTGTGAGCATGAATTCATCAGACAGAGAAAGAGAGAGAGACAGAGAGACAGAGAGACAGAGAGAGAGAGAGAGGAGAGAGAGAGAGAGAGAGAGACAGAGAGAGAGAGAGAGAGAGAGAGAGAGAGAGCGCTCTAAAAATAGCAGTACAAAAATATCTGAAGCTTTATCCCTCCACCCTGGAAGTAGAGCCAAACTTTGATGTAAAGCGAAATGCCAAGAAATACCATGGAGAAAAGGAGCAAAAATATTTTTTTTAAATTCCTGATTATAGGAAATTACTATGATGACAGGAAAGACCAAAAGAGAAAGTCAGAAGAAGGCAACAAAGACAAAATTGCTACATTCAAAGCTCCAGGAAAAAAAAAAGGCCCAAAAAGAAATCCTGGTAGGATCAAGAAGGATGTTCAAAATCAAATAAGCGAGGTAGAAGGAAAAATGGGTAAAAATGACAGTGATGAAAGGAAATCGTGAAAAACAAGTCAACATCTTGGTAAAGGAAACATTAAGAAAAAACTGAAGAATGCAACACCTAGCAGAACCACAATAGACCAAATGGTAAAAGAGGTAAAAACATTCAACAAAAAAAAATAATTCTTTAAAAATTAGAGTTGGTAAGTGGAAGCTAATGAAACTATGAGACATTAAGAACCAGTACTACAAAATCAAAAGGATGAAAAAAAATAGAAGAAAATGTCAAATATCTGATTGGAAAACAACTGACATGGAAAATAGATCAAGGAGAGATAATGTAAGAATTATTGGATTCTATGACAGCCACAATCCAAAGAAGAACCTAGACAATTTTTCAAGAAATGATTAAGGAGAAAAAATTATGTCCAGCAGCCTATATCCTGGAGTAAGCAGTAACTCTTCCAGACTCAACTCCAAAAAAACCATAAAACAGATTGCCTAAACAAATACAGGAAGAGCAGCACCAGCCAAAAAGAAGCCCAAGATACATTAAGGAACTGAAAGAAATGTCCATCTCACTTGTGTGAAAAGGCAGCACTGCCAAGGACTGGAAGTATCCCAGTAAGGGATAACAGTACCACCTTAGCAAACCAGAGGGAGATGTCAAGCCTATATGGTCAAGCACATAAATGTCAAGACCAGGACCCCCAACTTGTATGAGCATAGTCAGACTGGCAGATTACAACCAACAGATTTTTATAGAGAAGGGTTTTCTGCATAGAATTCATAAACGTGAAGCCTCTTTCCTTGGACTGAGGTATGACACAGCCCTTTCTTTGATCCTAGTTGAAATGGACTCCTTTTTTGAGAACAGAATTTGTAATTTTCATATTAATGGATGTGATTTATGTAATGAATATACAA
>NW_020953979.1:0-16316 GCF_900497805.2 Vombatus ursinus
AAGGTGAGATTCTAACAGGGACCTGGAAGAAGTCAGGGAAACCAGGAGTCAGATGTGAGAAGGAAGAGCTTTGCAGGGAAGAGGGACAGCCAGTGGAAATTGCCAAGAGTTGGGAGATGGAGTGTCATGTGCAAAGACCAGGCAGGAGGAGGGTGTCACTGGATCCCAGACTATCTGGAGGGAGAGTGTAAGGTGTAGGAAGAATGCAGAGATGGGAGCAGGTTGAGATAAGTTTAGAGTGACAAAAAGGATTTTCTATTTGATCCTTTAGGTGATAGGGAGCCACTGGAACATGTTGAGTGGGGGACGGAGTGGTGACATAGTCAGACCTGTGTGTTACAGAGATCCCTTTGGCAGGAGTGTGGAGGATGTACTACAGTGGGCAGAGACTTGCGGCAGGAAGACCAACCAATACCCATTGTAGTAGTCTAGGCATGAGGTGCTGAAGGATGGCTCCCCTGAGTACTTTCCAGAATAATCACCTGCAGTTTATTCAGGTGTATAAAGGATAGGCCCTTATCAAATGGATTAGACAGAGGTCAGGGATCAGAGTAATTGGTGAATCTTACAGAAAGAGAGATTTAGAACTGATTTCAGAAACATCCATTTCAGACTGATTAGAAAAATCCCAAAGTACAATGAAGCTTAGGCTACCCCCTATCCCTCCCTCAGGTTGCTGTGCTTCTTGAGCTAGTCTGGCTTGCCTACCCCGTGAAGGGCAACTGGTTGGAATGTTAAGGAAGTTGGCTGGTCCCTTCTCTGCAGGAGTGGTTTACCCAACTGCTGGCTGTGAGAGATGGGCTGGAAGCAGGCTGGAGGCTCCACAGAATGCTGCCACCCCAAGGACTCTTGAGTGCTGCTTTTGTGTGTATTGGTGAGAGTTGGTCAGCACTTGGTACTGGTAGTGATGAGAAAGGCGGGTTCTGTCTTTGCAACGATTTCTCATTTCCATGATATCTGTGCAGGCTGGGCTTGAAGCAGATCTGGTGGCCTGGAGGGCCTGTTATTTCTAAGGCTCTGGGGTTCAGGGCATGGCTCTGTCTCCATCTGGGTCTGTGGGGAGATGCCGGACAAGGTGGTGGTGATGTATTGACTTGTCTGGCACATGCTGTCCCCCATCTTTCTCTCAATTTCCTTTCAAAGGCAATTGCCACTACTGTCTAAAACAGTTATTAACAGACCTCCTGAAGCAATCAGAGCATGTTCTGAATGACAATTGCCAGGCACTACTTCTATAATCTGCAAAATAGTCACTGAGAGGGTTGCCATGGCAACTTCATCTTCTGAAGTTCTCATCCCATTTGCATTTTCATGATGTTTTTGACATTGCCTTTAGATTTCAAATTAGTGGAGGCTATTGATTACTTAATTACTTCAAACCCATCATATATTCAAGGAGAGCTCTGTATTGCCAGCCATGAATGAATGAATGAATGAAAAAGCATTTGGTAGGCACTTACTATGCGCCAAGAACTGTACTAAGCACTGTGCTACATACCCCCGTTGGTAATCCCCATTTCCACTTTCTGCACCCCACAAATCCATGTTTACATATTCAACGTTATTTTCCCAAAGGGATGTCTAATTTGGTGGAACTGTCCTTTGGGATTCAAAGGGAATGAAGGGAAATAAGAAAGAAAACAAAGCCAGCTCATCTAATTCTAGAACTTGCGCCAGGGGTGTTGTTACCCCAATTTTTCACCCTTCCCCATTCATCCCCCACCACTCCTCTGCACAGATGAACATTATGTTGAACATTTAGTAACATTTAGAACATTTAGAAACAAATAGTTTCTGTTCTAAAGCAATGTGACCTAAAATCCAATAAACACAGAACTGCCTAAGTCAGATATTGGTGACTGACAACTCTGATCTTTCTGAAATTTTTTGAACATAGAAATGGTTTTCCCAATTCTCCCAAGTCCTTAATGTATATAATTGGTATGATTTTTCTTCTTTCTGACTCTATCAAACAAGAAAAGTTTTGGCCTTGCATTCAGAAGGGGGCTTCCTTTCTACAGTGTCAGTCTATCCAGAAGTCTCTGAGTATCTCTCTTGAGCCAAGCCATTAGAGGAGGCTTGAGTGCCAGCAATCTCTTAATTCAGGGTCAGTGTTGGGATGAAATGAGGTATTGGGAAGTTATTGGACAGTTAACAGTAGCAAGTTTACTTTGAGTTAACACAGCATAGAAATACAACAACAATATAATGACACAGCATCTCTGAGCACAACTGGTCTCGTCTCCATAGAAAATGACCTCTGGTTATCAGAGAAGGGTGCCAGAGGCAGTATGAGGACTTGAGTGGCCTTCAGAAATCCACCAAGTTTGAAGGATCCTGACTGCCCATTGGTGGGACTTTTTATGCCCTCACAGGACCAGGAAGCTATATATCAGGGGAAACAGCAGCCATTCAGGTTCCCTTCAGCCAATGGACATTTTTAAGTGGCTTCTTATGTGCCAGGCTCTATGCTACACTGGAAATACCAAGAATTGTAAGACAGTCCCTGCTTCTCAAGGAGCTCACAGACTGATGTGGGAGTCAACAGTCAAACAATAGTGAACAAACAAGCCATATACAAGAAAAAAATGTGGGAAAGGGAAAAGTTTCCTATAGATGAAGAACGTCAGAGAAGGCGGGGGCAGAGATGAGGAGGGAGAATGTTTCAGGTGTGTGGGACAGCCACTGAAAGAAAATGGCCAAATTTGGGAGATGAATGATCTTGTGCTAGGAACAGCAAGGAGACTAGTGTTGCTGGAGTGAAGAGTCCATCTTAGAGGTGAGGAAGGTTCAAAGGGAGTGCGTAAGGTGGAAGGAAACTGGAAAGGTGAGGGTGGGTGGTTTATGAAAGGCTTTGAATGCTAGAGTAGATTTTATATTTGATCCTGAGTTGATAGGGAGCCACTGGATTTGATTGAGTAGAAAAGAAGGGGTGGGAGGGAGGGCACATTGTCAGGCCTGTGTGTTAGGAAGATGATTTTGAGAGCTGAGTGCAGGAGAGACTGCAATGGGGATGTGCTGCATATAGAGATTCCAACCAGAAGGCTGTTTCAATAGTCCATTATGTGAATTGATGAAAGCCTGCTACAAGGTGGTGGCACTGTCAGGGAAGATAAGAAGGCATATGTGAGAGTTGTTCCAAAGGTAAAATTAACAGCTCTTGGCAACATGTTGGTTTAGGGAGTGGTGAGAAGGTCAAGAGTGAAGGATGATACTTATGCTGTGGTCCTGGGGGCCTGGGAAGATGGTGGTACCTTCAACAGTAAGAAAGAATTTTTAAAAGAAAGAGTGTTGAGGGTAAGGAGATAGAAAGAGTTCAATTTTGGACACATTGAATTTAAGATGTCTACAGGACATCCAGTTGGATATGTCCAATACACAAGTTGGAGATTCAAGACTGGAAGTCAGCAGAGAGGTTCTGATCGGAAGGTACGTGTGAGAATCGTCTGCATTGAGATGACAATTGAATCCATGGGAATTGATGAGAGCACCAAGCAAAACAGTATCAAGATAGAAAGAAAGGCAGCCCAGGAGAGAACCCACTGAGACTCATGGTTACCAGGCATGATCCGGATAAAGATCCAGCTATAGATACTAAGGAGTGGCCATGGTGAGGTGTTCGGGAGTGGTACTGTCTTTTACTTTTCTTTCCATGTCCAGTGTTTAGTACATTGCCTGGCATATTATAGTCACTTAATAAATGTTTACTAACTGATTAAAAGAAGGTCCTGGAGAAAATAAAGTCACAAAAATATAGACAGTCAAAAATGTCAAGAGAAGGGTGAACAGCAGTGTTAAAAGCTGCAAAGAGATCAAGAAAGGTGAGGACTGAGAAAAGGACATTAGATTTGGTATCTAAGAGATAGTTAGCAACATTAGTGAGAGAAATTTTGGTTGAATGATGAGGGCAGAAGCTAGACTGTAAAAAGTTACAAAGAGAGAGGAAAGCAAAGAGAGGTGACAATTGAAAATTATCTTTTCAAAGAGTTTATCCACAAAAGGGAAGTGATATATGGGATGATAATTAGAGGGAATGGATGGATTCAGAGAGCTATTTTTGAAGGATGGGGGAGACATAGACATGTCTGTAAGGAGGAGGGAAACAGCCAGAACACAAGGAGATATTGAAGATAAGTGAGAGAATTTGGGTGATAAAGAGAGCAATCTGCTGGAGGAAATGGGCTGGAGGGAGACCGCTTGTGCAGGTAGAGAGTATTTTGGCTCAATGAGGAGTAAGCACAGCTATATGTGTGAGACTGGGTTGAAGGAAGAGACAGTGGCAGAAGGTATCTGAGTGATAAGAGAAGAAGAGGAGTGGAGAAGAAGGAGCTCTCAGGGAGTGACCTCAATATTTTCAGTAAAATGTGAGGCAAGGTTCTCAGCTGAGAGGGTGTGTGGGTGCAGGAAGGAGCCATGGGAAGTTTGAGGAGGGATGAAAATTTTCTGAAGAGCCATTGTAGTGAGTGGGATGGTGAGAGAGGTATCAGAAAAATATAAAAAGATTGCCTTGGGTCTGCAGGAGGAGCTTTGCCAATTCACTGTCAATCGTTTTCAGATTGAGAAAGGGAAATGAAATGACATTTTGGGCCACACCTTTCAAACAAACACTGGTTTGTTTTAGTGCTCAGGGGGATTTGTGTAGACATGGGGAGTGTCATGGGAGTGTTAATACCTTTGTTTATGTGTATATTGTGTGTGTGGGTAGGTTCATCTGTGTGTATGTGTGCATGTGTGTGAGTGTGTACCTGTGTATGCCTGCTCCTCCAGGGGTGCTCCTGCCTGGGGTTTCCTATATGCTCCGGCTTTTTTCTGGATGTCTGGGACTTGGGAGGGTCATGGGGCTAGGTGGGTTGCAGTGGAGGCCAGTAGGGAAAAGCCTTTGGGGACACTCCCTCCCTACCATCCTCAGGTGGAAGTTTGCATCCTTTCTTCTTCCCTTCCTCCCATCCTTGGCTTAGCCTTGGGGCTGGGGAGAGAGAAGATAGTCCAGAAACTCTTACCCTCCCCCTCTCCATATTATCTCTTTCCTTTAGTGTCCTTCAAAGGTATATTTATTTTTTTGTTCTGGTTTCAACCGGCACCTGATAAAAGGGGTATTTCCATGAACCTTGTTGTGGAACAGAAAGAAGGGACTATCCCCGAACCTGTGGATCTCTATGATTTACAGACTGAAAGAACAGAGTTGTTTGAACATGCACTTCTCTCATTGTGAAGGATTTGGAGCATTTTGTCATAGGGCCATTTATAACTTGGATTTCTTCCTTTGAAAACTTCCTCTCCCTATCCTTGGACCTATTGGAGAATGGGTCTTAATCTTGGAAATTGGAATCAGTTCTTTCTATATCTTGCATATGCACCAGTCCCTAGTGAACGTTAGTGCAAAGATGTTTGTCTCACTTAACTGCTATCCTTCTCATTTTAACTACATTCAATCTGTTTGTGCAAAAACATTTCAACTTTATAGAAGCAGAATAATCCACTTTATTTTCTTTGATCCTCTGCATCCCTCATTCCATCACGACCTCTTCCCCTATCCATAGATGTGAAAAGTGATTTCCTCCTTGCTCCTCTAATTAGCTGTTGATTCCCTTTTTACTAATTCATGTATCTGTTTGTAGTTTAATTTGATAGGTGGTGTGTAGTGTTGATGTCCTATCAAATTTCTCACAAAATATTTTTCCCTTATCCCATCTGCGTTTTTGCTTTTTTTTTTATAAAATAGTTAGCCCTCTCATGCCCTTACCCCCCCATCCCATGCCAACTACTTGATTTATTAAACATTGTTTTATTTTATTTCTTTGCTTCTATGTATTGCATACCTAATCTTTTCCATTGATCAACCTCTCACTTTTTAACAAGTTCTAATTGTTTTTCTGGGCAGCTAGGTATCCCACTGAGCCTGAAGTCAGGATCACTCATCTTTGTGAATTAAAATCTGGGCTCAGATCCTTTCTAGTGACCCCAGGCAAGTCATTTAACCCTTTTTGTCTCAGTTCCTCATCTGTCAAATGAGCTGCAGAAGCAAATTGCAAACCACTCCATTGTCTCTGCCAAGAAAACCCCCAAATGGGGTCAGGAAAAGTCAGGCAGGATTAAACAATAATTGTTTTCATAATCACTGATATATAGTGCGCTGTAGTATAGTTTGGGATTTGCCTCTGATAATCACTAACCAAAACCCTCCAATTTATTTTGGTATCCTTGGACCACTCTCTTTTGTCCAACTCGAGCAAGTGACCATCTTATGACCACCTAGTGGAGATGCCCCATGCTTTGCCCAACCCGTGACCCTGCTGATATATTGTTTCGCTTATTTTAGCCTATGTATCATATGTCAATCAGTGGAATTGTTTTATGTTTGTTGTAGCCGTTCTTGAATGTCTAGGCATCTATAAAAATAGGGCCCTGGCAGGAGGGAGAATCTCAGATCACGAGGAAGATCTGATGTCCACTTCATGAGAGGGGACCATGGACCCTTTATGAAAGTGTCATTGCATCAAAGCTCTGTCTCAGTCTCTCTTATTGTAGATTGTATAACTTTTATCCACACATTTATGGTGACCATGAAGGGATGGTGATGTGTGGAAAGTGCACCACCCCCCAACCTCTTCAGTCCGAACCCTGTTAGGGACGCAAAAAGGAAGTGAATACTAGGTTGAATTTTTACACATGGCTCCCCCATGGACGCTGCCCTGGGAGATTGTACTCCCATTGCTGTCTGTACCCAAATTTTCTGAGCCTGAGATAAACATCTTCAAGATTGTTGAGCCTGCCCTAATTTATCTTAAATTAATTTTCTTTATGAAGGGTCCCTAGTTGGGCTAAGAGGGAATATTTGAATTTTTGAGTAATCTGTCTTAATTTATAAGCTTTGGAGCACTCGAATTCTATTTTTCATCAAAATTATATGGCCGTAATTTTAACTTTTTAAACATAGGCTACTGTTTTTCCCCTCCATTTCTCTTTAATTTATTTAACACAAGGGAGATTCAACAGTGGAATTGCTAGTTCCACATTTACAGCCACTTGTCCATGTAGCTAATTTTAAATCTTCCTATTGGTGAGTTAATATAGATGTTTTTTGCATTTAAATTCTTTCAATAAGGAGTAATTAATTCATTATTAGAGAAATCTCTTAAATTGGTTAAGGGGGAACTTTTGGGGCCTTAGGGGAGAAATTCCCAATCTCAAAAGGAAGCTGTCAAAGCTGTGACCATCCTGGGAGAATCTCACTTTCTTTTGACCTGAGAAGAAGGCTTGTTTTAGTTTAATAGCTATGAGGAAAGGAAAAAGGTTATTTCTACTCATATTTGCTTAGGACTAGAGTTAAATTTAAATTTAAATTAGGACTAGAGTTAAATTTTCAGGAAGTTTTAAAGGAAAGTAGGTATAAAATTTGCTGAACTTATAAATGACATTTAGGCCCTAGTTGACAAGTCTTAGGACCCTAGAGGTTAAATGGAGAAATTAAGAATTGAAAGTATTAGAGATTTTGCCAAAACAAATCCTTAAACATTTAAGTGTTAGTGGTAGGAAAGACAACCGTGCAGGTTGGTCTCAGGCAGGTAGGAAATTATCTTCCTTGCTTCATATTCGAGGGAGGTAATCTTGAACGCTTTCAGTCTGGGAACTTCTCAGAATGAATACCAATAAGGAGGGTCCTTGGCAATTTAATCCAATTCTCTCAGGGGAAGTTCCTCAAGAGAAGGACTTGCCCTGGCTGGGGATGCCCACAGGAGAGATGGGGGTCAGGCATAAAAGGAGAAATGCATCCTACAGGTTCCCACTGGGACAAAGGTGAACTCCCTGTCAGGTGATGACTAAAGAAAAACCTATTAAGCTGTGTAAAGTTTGGTTGGAGAATACAAAGGGTTTGGGGGATTGTTCTGGCTAAAATCATGGAACTTTTGATTGCTTAGAAAGTTATGGAATTTTATTGAATAACCTCCCAAATCAACTTAGGATAAATTAATTATTGGTATTGCTCAAGCCTTCATCAGTCTCAATTTTTCTTCCTGTAGTTGTACTTTGGCAAAAAGTCTAGAGGAATGGAACTCTAATATCTATTAGGGACTTGTTCAAAATAAAAAGTACATTTTAAATGGGTGAACTCTGTTGGCAAATTAGACTAAATAAATTTCATTGTTGCTAAATTACAAGTTTTATTGATAAGATTCTAAAAGTATTAACATAATTAGGAAACAGAAGAATTATCTTAGGCTGACAGCAGGACCATAAGATAGTCACAAGTTCTGTACTTAATAGGGGAGGTAGGACTTGACTTGAAAATTTCCTAGAGAAATACTTAGAAGAATTATATGCTCTGTGTGTCTGTTTGAAACTAAGGTTAGAAATAGTGAGTTCCTTACTTTTCAGAGAGAAAGAGATGTTATAAATTTAGGAAAATCTTTAAAGGAATGTAAAATAACTGCCTGTTTTGTCTATGTTATTCATGCTTTGTGCAAACTCTTAGTCACAGGTATTTTACCTATGCCATTTCTTTTGTTGTGATCAACAAAAAGAAACAGGCTATAAAAACATAAACTTTCTAAAAAGGCTTAAAGAAGACAAATCTCTCTTTTTTTCCTGTTTCCAACTCTGGCCATGTTGGAGTTTGATGAGAGGAAAGACAAATACAGAAATTAAGTGAAAACTGAGATACAAAAAATGATTAGAAACCAAATTTGTGAAAAAGAAATAATAAAATTTCTTTCATTTCTAAATTATAATTTGGATGTCTTCATAAAGTATTTTGATGGGCTTATGGGGTAGTACCAAACTCTGTTGAGTTTAATGAAAACAAACAAAATTCACAAATCTGTTATTCCTTAATAGGCACCTTTTAAATGACTATCGATTTATTTAATGCTGAAGTTTGCATTTTAAGAACTGTCTTAATAGTCATCATGTTCTAGAGAGATTCAGTGAAATAGGAATTCAGAGAAGTTTTGAAATAAGAAGAACTTGGGAAAAAGTGTTGGAGAAATTAGATTAAAAATCTTGTGAGTTTAAATAATTCCACAACTCAGAAGTTAAAAGGAAACACATTTGCTAAGCTTGGAGAAGTTTCAGTTAAGCAGTTTCTTAGTCTGAAGTTTTGGGGTATCAATCTGTGAAATTGGTTTTAATTTTAGTGTAGAATAAAGGTATACTTAAAAATGATACTTAAAGTTGGGATAAGTTTATTGCAGGAAGGAATTTTTATTATTAGAAGCCAGGACAAGGAAATTTTAGACCCCCTTCAGAAAAGAATAAAAGTGGGTAGAATTGGGGTTCATTTACCCTTCTGTGGTTTACTGATTTTAAACAACTAACCTTGGAACACTAATGCATTGTTGGTGGAGTTGTGAAGTGATCCAACCATTCTGGAGAGCAATTTGGAACTATGCCCAAAGGGCTATAAAAATGTGCATGCCCTTTGATTGGCAATAGCGTTTTAGGGGCTGTATCCCAAAGAGATCAAGGGGATGGGAAAGGGACCTACATGTACAAAAATATTTATAGCAGCTCCTTCTGTGGTGGCAAAGAATTGGAAATTTAGAGGATGCCCATCAATTGGGAAATGACTGAACAATTTGTGTATATAAATACAATGAAATATTATTGTGGTATAAGAAATTATGAGCAGGCAAACTTCAGAAAAACTTGAAAAGATTTGTATGGATTGATGCTGAGTGAAGTGAGCAGAACCAGGAGAACATTGTACATAGTAACAGTCACACTGTGTAATGACTAACTTTGATATACTTAGCTCTTCTCACCAATGAAAGGGTCTACCACATCTCCAAAAGACTCATGATGGAAAATGCTACCCACATCCACAGAAAGAACTTTGGAGTCTGAATGCAGATCAAAGCATATTATTGTTTTTTTTTTATCTGTTTTGTTTTGTTTCTTCTTTCTTGTGGTTCCTCCTATTGGTTCTAATTCTTTTTTACAAATGACTAATGTGAAAACATGTTTAATAGGAATGTATATGTAGAGTCTATATCAGATTGCATGCCGTCTTGGGGAGGCAGGAGGGAAGGGAGGTGAAGAAAATTTAAAACTCAAAAGCTAATGGAAGTGAATGTTGAAAACTAAAATAAATAAATTAATTATAAATAAATAAAAATTAAAAAGTATTCAAAACAACCCAAAAAGTTATAAACAACTCTGTATGAGTCCATATTTATACTGAAGTATCCAACAGGGATTTTAAATTATTTGCCTATTTATTGGATCAATCAAAAGCATAATGATGACTGAGTTCTTTAAAAAAGTATTTCTACCACCAGGACTCTGATCAATGTAGTAACCAATCCTGACTTCAGAAGACTGGTGATGATGCATGCACTCATCCTGCCTCTTGCCAGAGAAGTATTAGACTAAAGATCAGAATAAGATATGTATATATATATATATATATATATGTACATCTTTATATTTTTTCAGTCATGGACAATGTGTTGAATTACTGTGCTCACTTTTAGTTATCTTTTTAAATAAAGCAAGGCTTTTATGCCTGATGAGAGGAGTTAGTGGATAGTGACAAAGAGGGGGGAAAGAAAAGGTCTATAAAACATTTTAAAATACATGGAAAAAAAAACAAATTAAATCAAAAAAAATTGTTTTTACATGCAACTGGGAAATAATATATACAGGCAAAGGTGTATAGAAATCTATTTAGCCCTACAGGAAAATAGAAGGGGAAGGGAATAAGGGAAGGGGGGTGATAGAAGGGACAGCAAATTGGTGGAAGGCGTATTCAGAATGCATGTCATCTTCGGCAGGGGGAGCAGAGAGATGAGGAGAAAATTTGGAACTCAAAATCTTGTGGAAGTGAATGTTGAAAACTAAAAATAAATAAATTAATTAACAAAAAATATCAACCTTAGAGAGCATCTAAAACATGTTCATGCTATTTGTGAAATTACAAAATAACAATATCCTTGCTTAGGTTAAAAAAAAAAAAACAACTTGAGGGCACCAAGCAAGTCCTGATTGGGACTCCTGATTGAAGGTGAATCCCAAAGTGCTCCCAGAAAAAGAAAATTTGTTTTGAAATCAGAAACAACTGACGATAAGTGAAGTTTAATGACACTGCTGCAGTTTAAGCCAATTGTTTAGGTAAATTAAAACACAGTGAAACTTGTATTGAAATCAATTGGTTAGTGAAAATAAGTTCAAATTGCATAAATAAGACTATAGTAAATTAGGGAAAGATTTACTGAAGGTAGGATTAAACAAGAATACAAAAATAAGTATAGGAATAAATTAAGTGCATGCACACATAATACAGGGTGCTCAGATTTAAAAATATCTAGTTAAAATGAGTTTATAGCTTGTGAAAATATAAAATACTGAAATTTTGAGAGGGAAAAGCAAAACTTGCAAA
The DNA here is from genome assembly GCF_900497805.2 of Vombatus ursinus. NCBI lineage: Eukaryota > Metazoa > Chordata > Mammalia > Diprotodontia > Vombatidae > Vombatus > Vombatus ursinus. Next base: position 11,378 of record NW_020953979.1, read on the forward strand.
TTATTTAAAAAACAAAATAAATGGACTTAATTTTGAGTGATTTAAAAGGAATGAAATAGAGAAAGAGTTACACCCTTACATCCTCAGAAAAGTACAATCTCCATCAGATAGTTTACCAGCATTTCCATTCCTCTTCCATAACTTGGCTTTGGTCAATCCTTTGGGTATTGCCTAAATATCTGGATGAATGCTTTTCTGGCATAAAAGAAGTTAATTTTGGAAAGAAATCTCCTTCTCAAAGTCATCCTGCTTGCTAAAATCTGTGACACCTTAAAATGAGTAACTTGTTTGGCTGAGTGAGTTATTTTTGAGTTTATTTGCCTATCACTTACCAAAAACTATGTGATTGTAACTAATTCTACTTGCCCAAAGCCCTGAAAGAAAGTAGTCTTAACTGTGCATTGTTAACTACTAAAGAACCAAAAAGGGGTTTACTAGAGGAATTAAGGAGAAGAAAGGAAATGTAGTGTTGTATAAGGAAATATGAAAAGTTCAGAATGAATAGATGGGTAAAGAGAGTTGGAGTTTGCACTGATAGTGTAAATTGACGGTTTGAAAGTAAAAGATTTTAGAGTTTGAGAGTTTTGAAAAGGAGATTTCAGAGAGGGTCTTATTGTTTTTGTTTTTGTTATTTGTCTTTCATTCTCAAAGAGAACCATGACATCAGGGACATGATGCCATGCCATTGGATTTAAGTGTGGGAGGGCTGTGCAAAGTCACCAGCCTCACTTTCTCCTCAGAGTATACTGATTGTAGGTATGCTATATTGATATATTGATAATGACTACCAATCACCACTCCTATAAAATCACTAGCTGATTAATACTGATTGGGGTAAAATAGGGGTCCAATAATCTGTTTCTTGACCTTAATCCCACTGAAATAGAAAAGATTTAGTATTTTTTAAAAGCAATACCCCTTTGATAGTTGCTGTTTGTCTTTCTTCCCCAATCAATATGACTACAAAATATGTTTCATTAAATGCATGTTAATTAATTGATTGCTAGAGAAAGGATTTGCTCTGGTTTAAATAGTCATGGTAAAGGATTAGTAATTTAGAAAATTAAAAGGAATTGGTTTGGCTCTTTGGGTAACTCAAAGACACAAAGAAGCAGTAAGGGAAGTTGGGAGTGTCACTATGAGTGTTCAGACCTTGCAAGAATACAATTGAACAAAATGCTATCCCATTTACAGGTATTTTTTTTTCTAATTGGCATGGAATATTAACAAAACTGGGAAATTATAGATTAAACCTTTTAAAGTATTACTAAAAATAGGCTTAAGCAACTTTCAAAATGTAGAAGAAGCCTGGCACATGGTAGACAGTACCTAAACTATTATGATTAGTATGAAAATGCCCAGGGTAATAAGATAAATAACTTTCTATGAATTGATAAGTTTGAAAGATATTTAAATAAATTATTGTCACCTAATTGCCAGTATTTTAAATACAAGAAGGCTAAGAGAAGCTGTTAAAGTAAGTTTCTTCCTTTTTTTTAATCTGAATACTGTTACACCATAAAAAATATTGGAGGGGCAGCTAGGGGGTGCAGTGGATAGAGCACCAGCCCTGGAGTCAGAAGGACCTGAGTTCAAATCCAGCCTCAGACACATGATACTCACTAGCTGTGTGACCCTGGGCAAGTCACTTAACCCCAATTGCCTTGCAAAAAAAAAATAATAAATAAAAAATTGGTTACAGTTATATGATGATTAGTGTATATGTTTTTAAAAACCTAGAAAATTAATAATAATGAATGACTTACCATTGGGAGAAAAGCATAGTAGAATCTAGAAATGGTCTGATGTCCTCCCTTTGGCTTTATCTGCAGACCAAAGTGGGGAGGGGGGGAAATGTTAAGGGAATGATAAATTGTGAATAGATTAAATTTGTGAAAAAATTCTAGATGAAAATTTAAGGTTAATATATGAGAAAAATAGCAATTATCTAGCCCTGAGCTCTAATTAGTGAAATTTTGCTGTTTAAGGAAGAGTCTTTTGGGACTTCAATTTGCTGCTACTTTAACTCTTAAATCCAGGGATAAATGTCTGACACTTCATAAGGCTGTTGGTTCATCATTCAAGGGAAATGCCATGTGCCTCTGCAGTCTGAGGACTGCCACAGGTGGATGTCTGTCCCTGGGAAAGTCGAAAGAATGACCTTGTGAAGGTGAAGGTAGGATTCTCTTCACCTATCCCCATCTTGGTAGATAAAACATTTTCCCACTTGGTTAATTCTAAGCCTGGCTATGATATCTTGTCATACAATTGGCTGCCTATGACTCATGCCTGAAATCAAACAGAACTAATGCTGCTATGTCCCTGCCTTTCTCCTCATACAGCAAATTTCATTGATAAGGGCAAGTGTAAAAGAAAACGAACCTTATTGGTGATTTCTGGGTAAGTAATATATGCTAACGAGAGATCATTTTGAATTGTCATTTGAATCAGATTAACTGACCATGAAACCATACAAATGGTAGGCTATTTAGTTTATAAGAGACTAGCCAATAACATTTTTTCATCATAATAATATGATTAGTAGGAAATGTCACCCAATTTTCAAATTAGGACTAAGAAGTTTACATGTAAAAATTGTTTGAAATACCTATCTAATAATATTAAAAGAGACAAAGACTCATTTTCCAATTCAGGCCATCATGATGCAACAACTAAAATGTTCTGAAGTTTCATAAGTTAATATTGGAGACAAGATTTGATCTAGTCAGCCTAAAATTTTAGTCCTTCCTAAAATTAATGTGAGGATAATTGGATATTGAGGGAACAGTTTATGGAACCAAAGCAGGGTGGGGGAACCTGTGGCCTTGAGGCCACATGTGGTCTGCTAAGTCCTTAGGTGCGGCCTTTTGAATAAGTCCAAATTTTACAGAACAAATCCTTTTACTAAGGAGATTTGTTTGGATTCTGTCAAAGGGCCACACTTGAGAACCTAGAGGGTGACAGGTTCCATACCCCTGGAGCAAACTATTGTTCTACTAATTATTAGGCCCAAAACAGAAATATATTTAGTTTTGGTTTAAGAAAAAGGATGTTAGAATATCTAGTGTTACCCTAAATGGGAAAAGTCAATTTTATTAAGGTTTATTGTTACCACATGAATATTGAGTATGTCTTGAAAGACAAGCATGCTTTGTAATAAATAACTTATTTGATTTGCATTGTCTTGAAATTGACTATTCAATGTATTTATATATCCTATCCCAGAACTTTTTGCTACAATTGAAATTATTTTGGTGACTTTTAAATGAATTAGGTTGTGTATTGGGGATCATCATCTTATAAAAAAAGTGTTCTGTTAATAATTCCCTAGTAAAATCTCATTCTCCTAGGGAAGATATGAGCTGCTAAAAGAAAATAGCTAGTGATAGTTTTTCAGTTGGTTTTAATAAATAGTTGTAAAAAAGATTAGGTAATTATATATACATTCTGATCAGATGAGGGCATTTTATCGTTCTTGAGCATAGAATTGTCTTATTTATAAGTGATGGAAAAATCACAGATATGACCTTCTTTGTGTGTGTCTGATAGGGTAGCAGGTCATGTGAAATGAGTAAATTGAGGAAATATGTGAGGTTAGGGTGTTGGAGAGACTAACAACATATGTATTGAAGTCCCCTAATATGAGGGCAGGAGTTGGAGAGACGAGGAAGACTGTGAGGCAGCCACCAAACACATTAAGGAAAGAAGGGCAGTGTCCTGGAAGCCTGTAGGGAACAGCTACCAGATTTGTGATAGAGTGGTAGATATGAATTGAGTGACCCTCAGAGGAGAAGCTATTGAGTGATGGTGGAGAAGGAGAGCCTGGAAGTGACAATGGAAAACAAAGAGTATTCTGACTCTCCCACCTTAATTAGTGAGTAGGTTCAATGAGTGAAAGTGTTACCAGTGCTTGAAAGGGAGGCCAGGGAGACTGTCATCAAGAGGGAGCCAGGTAAATCTCAGAGTGGGAAAGGGAAAGCTTTAAGGTGAAAGCAAGTTTGTTACCTGGACAGCTGGCATTCCAGAAGGCACAGTGGAAGGGATAGGTAGCTTTACAGTGGGACACTGAGCTATCCAGTGGAGGGATAGGTGGTGGGGGGAAGTGGAGAATAGAGAACTGAGTTTAAGTATTGAGGGGGAAGGGAGGCAGAGCAGAATCAGTTGAATATAAAGGGTTTGACCAGGGGTCAGAGTTTGGTAATCATTGAGGAATGATTTCAGGTAGGTTTTCATTTTCAATAGAGGTGTAGCCTCAGGGTACAGTTTCCTCAGGTCTTTAGATAGTTCAGTCCAAGGGACAAGTTCTGGAATGATGTTATTCGCCTTTTCCTGAGTCAGGAGACCAGGCTGGAGACTTGATGGAACAACCTTTCTCTTCTTCCCTGGAAAGGAGGAATCTCATCCTTGATGGAATGTCATTTTCTCCCTTTACCTCAAAGGCAGGAGCCTAACATCAGGTGGAATGACATTTTTCCTTTCCCCCATGGATCCTAGAGATGAGGAATCAATTCCTTTTGTATCTTGGATATGAGAAATTCATCAGAGGACGTTACTGCAAAGCTTCCCCCCACCCCCATTTACCTGTTTCCCTTCTCATTGTAACTGCATTAGGTTAGTTTGTGCAAAGCCTTCTCAATTTTATATAATCAGAATTGTCCATTTTATCTTTTGGGGTCCACTCTATCATTTATATAGTTGTGAATTCCTCACCTATCCATAGATTTGAAAGGTCATTTCTTCCTTACTCTTCTGATTTGTTATTCCACACCCAATTTCTGCCAAAATTGCTTTATAATTTTCCCAGAAGTTATTTTTAAATCAAATACCCATTTCCTTGTAACCAAGATCTTTGAGTTTCTTGGACAATATTTACTTCTCTGTGTTATGCATCTAATCTGTTTCACTTCTCTCTCTCTCTCTCTCTCTCTCTCTCTCTCTC
>NW_020953979.1:16326-19241 GCF_900497805.2 Vombatus ursinus
CTCTTTACCAGTACCAAATGCATGATCCTTGCTTTATCTTAGAGTTTGAGTTCTCTTACTGATAGACTTCCCTTTCCTTGCCACTTTTTTCATTATTAACCTTGAGGTTCTTGACTTTTTATTCCTCCATATGAATTTCAAAATTATTTTTTCTAGTTCCATAAAATATTGAATTTGTAATTAGGGATGACATTTAATGAGTCAATTAATATAAGTAATATTGTTATTTTTCTCATATTGGCTCAACCTATTCCTGAACAATTAATATCTCTCCAATCTTTATGTCTGTCTTTATTTCCACAAAAACAGTGTTTTATAATTGAATTCATATAGTTCCTGAATTATTTTGATAGATAAGTTCCCATATATTTTACAATTTCTACACCTATTTTGAATGAAATTTCTCATTCTAACTCTTGCATACTAGAATACAGCTAGTTCATGAAGATTTATTTTATATCCTGAATCTTTTCTGAATTTATTGTTTCATTTAAGTTTTGGTTGACTCTTCAGGATTTTCTAAGTGAATTATTTCATTATCTACAAAGAGCAGTAATTTTGTTTCTTTGTTTATGCTTATTCCTTCATTTGGTCTTTCTTGTCTTATTGCTACTGCTAACATTTCGAGGACTATATTAAATAGGACAGAAGTTTCTGGTGTATAAATCCATATCCAGACATCCCTCTCTTCTTCCCACCGAAACATGAGAAAATGGTGGTTACACCTTCTTTATGGCAGGCTCCACAAATACAGGGGTGCCACCAAAAACTAAGATGCCCAAACCCCTCGTAGCCACTTCATTACAATCACTTATATGGGGAAGGTATCCACAGTGTTTTCTCTTCACAGAATCATTCATTTTCCCCCAGTCACCTGACCTGCAACCATGGAAACCCACAGATATCAGGAAACTAATTAGGAAATTACTCTGCCCTGTTCTTCCACCCAGAGAAGTGAGTGGAGTGCTATAGTGGAAAGATGCAGGGAATGAGAGATGGATTCATGAGAAGACAGTGACTCAGGGGACAGAAAATATATTATAGCTAATGAAAGAAAGAAAGGAGATGTTCACATTATTGGGGCAAGAAGTCACTGGACCCTGATCATCAGAGACAGATAAGGAATTGGAGTGGGGGAGAAGATTATCATTAACTAATTATCCATTTGCTTAACTGATCAATTAAATTGCTATATTAATAATACCTGCCTCCTGCTTTCTCTCTCTCTCTCTCTCTCTCTCTCTCTTCTCTCTCTGATGAGGCAGTCAGGGTTAAGTGACTTTCTCAGGGTCACACAGCTATTGAGTTTCAAGTGTCTGAAGCCGAATTTGAATTCAGGTCCTCCTGACTCTTATCTACTGTGCCAGAGCTCTTATCTACTGCGCCACTTAGCTGCCTCATCCTCCTTTTTTTCTTGATGGTTTCCTTGATTTACCTGATTTGTGATCTTTCCCATTTTTGTTGTTTTTGTCCTTCCTCCTCCAAAAGGACCAATGATATCAGGAGGGTGATGTCTTGACTTACAAGTGAATTGGATTTAAATGAGGCAGGGTTGTGCAAAGTCACCAGTCTCACTTTCTCCTCCACAGCAATCTAGGTCCAGTGGCAAGATATAGATCAGGATGACTGGAGATGGCCCCGAATGCAGTGGGAGCGCTGTCCCATTATTTGACCACTGGCAACCACCCCTCACCTTATCATGAGGGTAGTATTGAGAATATGAATACTCCTGGGGCAGCCCTGGTCTGAGTCCTCTGGGGGCTCTACTACAAAAGCAGACTACACTAGTGAGAGTGACCAAGGTGGTTGCCTCACCAGGGAACCTTGTGGTATGCTGGGTTTGTGAGTCAGGAAAGATGCAAGGTTTTCCATTTAACACTACCTAGGTACTCATCTACACATACAAACACTAACATCTCCCATTCCACCAGAGGAATATTTAACCTACAGCTTATGATTCCCGAGTAGAGAGTCAAACAAAAAAGATTTCAGACCACTACCTGATGTTTGGCCAACAAGCCAACTCCCCTGGGGTGAAGAGAATAGTTTTGGGTGCAATTAGCTGATAAAATGGCACTGAACTCACATTTTGTAAATTCTCTTATGCAAATAGCATGTCCAAAATACTAAGCAATGTCACAGACCACTATGCACCCTTCTCTCCACTCATGCTTCCTCCTCAGCTTTGGGGAAATTAGCACCAGAAATTAAATACTATCCTTGTGGCTGTACAAGTATTTCCTCCCAGCTCCAAATGTAGAATGGTTCCTGTTATACAAGACTGGTAGGCTTATGGCTTAATTATTTCCAGTTGTAATAAGAATAGGTGGCTGAAACTGTCCCACAGGCTTTACAATGAGTCACAGTTCTAATTCTTAATGCCTTCTTGATTAATATTGAAGGACCTCTCTTTTTTATTAATAAATTTATTTATTTTTAGTTTTCAGCATTTACTTCCACAAGGTTTTGAGTTCCAAATTTTCACCCCATCTCTCCCCTCCCCCCACACCAAGATGGCATGCATTCTGAATACCCCTTCCCCAAGTCTGCCTTCCCTTCTATCTCTCCCCCCTTCTCTTAACCCCTTCCCCTTCTATTTTCCTGTAGGGCAGGATAGATTTCTGTACCCCATTTACTGTATTTCTTATTTCCCAGTTGCATACGAAAACATTTTTTTAAAACATGTGTTTTTAAAACTTTGGGATCCAAATTTTCTCCCTTCCTCGCTCCCTACCCACCTCATTGATAAGGCAAGCAACTCAATATAGGTTATATATGTGCAGCTGTGCAAAACACTTCCATAGTAGACATGCTGTGAAAAACTAATTCTTATTTCCCTTAGTCCTATCCCACCCCCTATTTATTCTATTCTTTCTTTTGACCATGTCCCTCCTCAGAAGTGTTTGCTTCTGATT
>NW_020953980.1:0-3532 GCF_900497805.2 Vombatus ursinus
GCTGTCTTCATATATATGAGTTGTCATATGTTCTCTGCATATTCAGTTATATAAATATGAAGTTATATTTTATAGGAGAAAGACTGTAGTCTTATATGTTAGTATGCATAGATGATATAGAGAATATGTATAAATGAAATACACAATTTCCCCCACATATAGGATTATATATACACATATACATGTATAAATCCTACACACACAGATTATATATATAATTATAAGGACAGTCATGTAGTACTCATAAAGAGGTATATAGAGAGGAAATGGAAGATACAGAAGAAATGCATATATGGAGGAAATATTTGAGCACTCATGGATATAAAGCCCGGTAACTTTTAAGAGAAGGACAGAGGGTCTTCTGGACAGACAGCAGGGGGTCACTGGGCATCCGTTCTGGTCCCTGGGTTCCTCTCTCTCCGTGCCCGACTCCCTGAATGGCCACAGTCACCAAACGGCTCTGGGATCTCGAGCCGTTTGCAATGGCGATGGGGGTGGGGAAAATGACTCCGAGAATACATTACGGAGAGGGGGGAAATGAGCCCGAGAAGGTGTGGTGGGGAGGGATGCTGGCTGCAGGGAGACCAGTGAGTGGAATGTCTGGTGAGGACCACAGAAGGGAGGAGCGACATTGGGGGAAGGGGGCTTTCAGCATTACCAAAGTGGTCTTTGACCTCACCACTTATCGGAGCTTTGCCCTCAGCAGGGGTGGGGGGGGGGTCCATCTTGCCCAGATTCAGCTCTGCTAGGCTGGGGGCTCTCTGAAGACCCTGAGGGCTGGGAGTGGATATCTGAGAGGTGAAAGAGGCCAGGGAAGGAGCCCATAGCCTCCCCCTGTCCCAGGCCCAGATGCCTGAGCTTGTGAGAAAACTGGCCAGGAAACATAAGCCCCACAAACCAGGACTCCTGCCCATGATAGGAAAATGGTCTGCCCACTGGTTTTTAAGGGATTTTGTCCTTCGATCCCCTGAGCTCTGAAATCTGACAGTCCCTGTGAAATGGGGGGTTAGGGGGTGCTCTGATTCAAGAGGCAGGTTTAGGGAAGACCATGGGTTTTATTCCAATTTTTAGGGTTGGAATAAGGGCAGAACCTGCTGACTGGGGACTTCCCTAAGAGAAAGCATTAGACTAGCAAGGTTTTCTCAGCTCGGGGTGTGGGGGCAAGTTTGCTAACATTGGGTTGGAGTTGGTGAGGGGGGTATTGATGTGGAAGTATAGTCTGAATGCCCTTGCAGGTTTGGATAGGATGGAGGATTACAGAAGACCTCAGAGCTCATCTGGTCCAGTCTCCTCATTTCAGAAAACGGTAACTGAGTGGAAGAGGAGGGAAGGGACAAGGCCAAGGACAAGGACAAGGACAAGGCCAGTAAGGGGCAGGTCCAGGCCTTGAACCAGGTCTCTCTTGCCTGCCAGGCTGGCTGGCTTTGATGTTGGCCTCTCCGTCCTCTGACAGCCAAGCTTCATAGGTTGAAGGTCCCTGGGAAGGCACTCCCCAGAAGCAGTTGCACAGGTTCCCCATAGAGCTAGGGGTGCTAGGAGTCTTTGGTTATGATTTTCAGTTAAGTTATGGGCAAATCAAGCCCCCCTCACGCTTTGGGCCAGCCTGAGATGAACATTTAGCAGGGTGAGCCTGAGCCAATCTCATGCTTTCCCTGAATGGGTTTCTTCCATTTGTGGAATGCGGTGGATGAGCCTTACCTGATATTCACTCAGAGCTCTACTTGAACATTTTCCTGGGGCTTGGAGCTGTTAGCCTAGTAAGGTCCCTGTTTCCTGCCTTCAGAGAACTTCCAGTCTAGTGAGGGAAAAGGTGTGCCTTGAACATGCCTAATGTGGTAGTGGTGGCAAAGCTTTGGCCAAAGGAGACAAGATGTGGAGAGGCAGCTATGAAGAACTGCTTGGAGGAGGTGGGCTGGGTGACAATAGGGTTTTCATTGATGGGAAGGAAGGAGCAGGTTATCAATAGAACAGAGGCGGGAGTTTTCAGCTGTGCAAAGGGACCTGCTTGGGTTGCAGAAGGGTTTCTGGGAATCAGGGTGGGAAAGGAAGCCTGAATAACCCCTTGACCAGAGCTCACGTGCCCTTTCCTTTCCCTCCTTTGACAGGTCAGTGGGATTCTTTCCTGGAAAGAGGGCTTCTGCCCTTAACTGCACAGATCAGCCTCAGGGACATCTATCATCTATCATTATTGTTTCCCTGATGCAATCAGCCTGAAGAGGCCAGAAGGAGGAGCGAAATCCAATTGTTTGTCAAAATGAGGCCAGAAATATTTCAACTTCACCAGGAGTGGTATAGACACTTCATCAACAGGCCCAAACTGATTGGAGCAAATACTGTAGTTAATGGAAATCTCAAGGAAAGCACAGCACTGAAAAATGTGGCTTCCATGAAACATGCTCCAGTCTATCCTATTTCACTGTGTTAGCAATGATTGCACAGGGGGTAGGATGGAAGTTAGGACATAAATACTCACACAGACATAACATGAAAACATGGAAACATGCAAGCTTACACAATGACACACACACTGGTGAATCAATGAACAAACAGTGCATGTGATGTAAGTTAGTATATACACACACAGACACACAGTCTCCCACACTTATACACACACATACTGGTGGACCAGTGATAGAACATGAATAAGATGGAAGTTTGGAGAAACACACACATACACACACACCCACACACACACACACGAACCCTCAATCCAGTCATTTGATAAAAATTTGAATATATGTCAATTAGCAATCACTGTGAGAATACAAAAGAGGATCTCCAAAGTACCTTCAGGAATATCTGATTGACTTTGGATGTGAAGAGATAGGGCAGCCAAAGGCAAAACAGACTGAGAATGTATCTCCTAAGGAAAATCTTATCTAAAAGAATGATGTTTATAAATATACTGTATTGTCTCTTGTGACTCATATTTATGATTCTTCATGTACTCTCTCTGTATGTTCACATGTATGAACACTCATATAGTCTTCCTACATTCCATACTAGTACTTCAATCATGAGTACAACTTTGCTCCACATTCTTTTACATACTCGAACCCTTCTTATCTGCTTATACTCTTATATACGAGTCCTGATATACTGTGTGCTCACAGACAGGAGTCTTCATGTATTATCCTAGATGGAGAGAAGCATGCAATAATTTTAGGAATATAGAGAAGATATAGGAGAACACTTTTAGGTGAATACGCAGAGAGAATTTATACATATGCATTTGTGAATGGAGAGAATATGGCTTCTCATACAGATGAATAGAGTGAATATGTGAGTACATGTATAAGTAATAATAGAGAGAATGATTATTAATGTTTAAGAGGAGATAGAATTAATAAACTCTCAATTAATTTATAGAAAGAATAAATGAGCACTCAAACCTAGGAATGAAGAGAAAGAAGGCGAGTGCATATATATGAATACATACTCTGTCTTCACATATGAGTTGTCATATATTTTTTGACATAACTATGAATTTGAATATGACAAATAAATTTGAATATGACAAATGACATGAGAA
>NW_020953980.1:3542-9441 GCF_900497805.2 Vombatus ursinus
ATATATACTCCATCATAAAGATTAAATGGAAGGTTACTGCCTTACATGGACATACAGAGGAAATATTTGAGCCCTCATGAATAAGAATATACAAAGCCTGGTGGTTGTGAAGGGGGGGAAACAGAGCCATCCAGTGCCTAGGGTCCTCTCCCTCCATGCAAGGCTCCCGGAATGACCACAGTCAGGAAACCCCACTGGGAGCTGGAGACTCTTGTAGCAGAGGCGGGGGAGGGGAAGTTAGCTCAAAAAGGATTTTGAGAGAAGGGAAAATGAACACAAAAGGGGAGAGGGGAATGAGGCATAGAAAACGTGTGGGGAAGGAAAAAATGAGCCTGAGAGGAAGTGTTGAGGAGGGGTGCTGACTGCTGGGAGACGGGTGAGGGGGATGCCTGGTGGGGGTCAGTGGAGGTAGCTGGGTGCTGGGGGTAGGGTGACTCCTGCCTGACCAAGGTGGACACTGACGTCACCGGCCATTGCTATCGATGCTCAGCGTGGGAGGGAGGGCGGTGTCCACCTTGCCGGAACTCAGCTCTGCTTGGCTGCTGGCTCCCTGAGAATGCAGTGATGGGTATCTGAGAGGCAAGAGATGCCGGGGAACCAGCTTAAAGTCCACCTGAGGCTCAGGCTCCTGAGCATGAGAGATGAGGGGTCAGGAAACATAAGCCCCAGACTGCAGGACTCAGGACTCCTGTCCATGATAGGGAAACGGTCCTTAACTAGTCCTGTAGGACCTTGCAACCCCCTGAAATCTAAGGTCTGACAGGCTCTGTGAGATGGAGGCAGGGCACCTCTGGTTCCAGAGCCAGGTCCAGGAAGAACCACGGGCTTTCTTCTAATATTTAGGGTTACAACAGGACAGATGTTGCTGATTGGTGACTGCCCCAAGAGAAAGCCTTAGACCAACAGGGTTTTCCCAGCTGGGGGTATGGGGGCTACCATGCTAGCATGGGGGAGGGATTTATGGATCTGTGGGTAGAGTTTGAATGCACTTGTAGGTCTAGATAGGATGAAGGGCTACAAGAGACCTTGGAGCTCATCTGGTCCAACCTCCTCATTTGAGAAAAGGGTAATTGAGGCCAAAAAATGGACAGGGACACGACCAAGGTCACAGAACCAGTAAGGGGCAGACCCAGACCTAGAGCCAGGGTCTCTCTTGCCTGCCAGACCAGCTAGCTTCCATCCCTTCTCTGAGAGCCAGGCTTCATGGGGTGAAGGTCCCTGGGAAAGCACTTCCCATAAGTTGGCTGGCAGGCTCCCCATAGAGCTAAGGGTGTACTTAAGATGATGGGGTTAAGGGAAGGGCAAACCGAGCCACTCCCCACCAAATCTGGGGCAACGTGGGATGCACATTAAGCCAGGTGAGCCTGAGCAAATTCCATGCCTTCTTTGAATGGGTTTCTTCCATTTGTGAAAGAAACCCTAGCTGCTTCACTCAGAGTCCTACTTGAACATTTTCTTAGGGCTTAGAGGTAGTAGCCTGGGCAAAGTCGCTGTTTCCTGCCCTCAGAGAAATCCTGATTTGGTGAGAGAGAAGGAGTGACTTGGACGTGTTGGATACCGGTAGCAACACCAAAGTCTTGGCCAGAGGAGACAAGCCCTAGAGAGGTAGGGAATCAAGAACTGCTTGGTGGAGGTGGGCTGGGTGGCAGTTGGGCTGTCATCCATGGGAAGGAATGTGCAGGTTATCAACAGAACCGAGGCTGCAGAAGGGTGCTCTGGGAGTCAAGGTCAAAGAGGAAGCCCTAACAATCCCTTGACCAGAGCTCATGTTCCCTTTCCTTTCCCACTCTGCATAGGTCAGTGGGGCTCTGCCCCTTAGGGAAAGGGGCTTCACCCCCAACCTGCAGAGACTAGCCTCACGGACATCTATCCCTAAGATTATCTCCTGCTGCGAAGAGCCTGCAGAGGCCAAAAGCAGGAGGCAGATCCAACTGTTTGACTTCACCAGGAGTGCCATAAACACTCCCTCAACAGGCTCAAACTGAATGGAGGAAACACTGTAATTAATAGAAATCCCACGGAAAACACAACACAGAAAAATGAGGCCTACATGAAACACACTCCAATCCAATCTTTTCCAATGTGTTAGCCATGATCAAACAGAGAGTGAGATGGAAGTTAGGACAGACAGACAGACACACACACACACACAGAGGTACACAGAAACACACATACTCCCACACTTTCATACACACACACACTTGTGAATCAATGATCAAGCACATGATGTATTTACTACATCCACACTTAGTACATACACACAGACACAGACATACTAAAACACAAGGTCACACACATACACTGGTGCACCTGAAGGGTTAATGATCTTCCCTACCCACAGCCCAAGGCAAGGGACAAGGAACTTCCCTAAGGTATATTGTTCTGGGATTTGTTTCAACCCAGGTGCACCTTGGGGAACTATTCCTTAGAAACAGGTCTTGAGGTAAACATCCAGGGACTTGGCCAGTTCCTGGGGATTGACCCGAGACATTTTTGACATAACAAAGATTGTTCTTGAGGTCGGAGAGTTTCGGCCAAAACTCTCAGGTCCTTAGGATCAATCACCTGTTCTTTCTTTGTGTAAGAAGGCTCCCTGCCTTCTTTGTGTAAGGATGATAAAAAGGGTCTCTCTTGGGAAAGGGACTTTGGGCGTCTCCCCTCGGAGAGGACGCTCTGCCGTAGGGACTTTCCCAACCGAGACCCTGAGGGCTGTGATACAGGACTCCCCCAGCCAGATGTTCAGGAGTTGGTGCTTCCTCGGGTTGGTGAGGTATTTCTTCCTCTTTATCTCTCTATCTTTCTGTTAATAGTCTCTGTTTCTAAGATTGCATAATCATATGTAATCAATTTATGTGCATGTTTGTTTATGATTATTAACATTATTAAATCATTTATAAGCTAGGAAAAGTGTGAACATGTCTTTGCGGGTACAGATCCGAAGCCAGGAAACAAATTGTAAGTGCTGCGCAGCCCGTAATACTTCACTGTCACAGCACCAATGATTGAAAAGAGGATGAGATGGGGGCAGCTAGGTGGCGCAGTGGATAGAGCACTGGCCCTGAAGTCAGGAGGACCTGAGTTCAAATCCAGCCTCAGACACATAACATTCACTAGCTGTGTGACTCTGGGCAAGTCACTTAACCCTGATTGCCTCACTAAAAAAAAAAAAAAAAAAAAAAAGAAAAGAGGATGAGATGGAAGGTAGGACATATACACACACACACACACACACACACACACACAGAAACACTAAAATACATAAAATACCCTTATAGACACTCACAAATAAACGTACTGGTGCACTTCTGATACAATCATTCTATAAAAAAAAAAAAAAAAATCATCACTATTGATGAGGCTGACTTTTGCCCAGCAACAATGGGAGGCTAACTTTTTCCAGCAATCATGAGGGCTTCATCTCAATCTGCCCAGTAACAAGAAGCTCTGTCAAATAACAAAACTTTGCTTCCTTAGTACATACAGTGTGTATGTGATTAGCCCCATACTGGAACAAATATTGCAAGCTAAGTTCCTTGTTTTGTGATGACATCCTTGAACTGGTTTTCAGCACAACTGCTTCCCTTTCCTGCCTCCTCTTTCCCTAAGGTTAACTACTCACATAAGAACATATTATATTCTTGGCTAAGTGCCCAAAAATCGTGTATAAAAACAAACTTCTGTCTCCTTGCAGATTGCTATTATCCACACCCAGGGCTGGCCCACTTGCTTTTTGCATTAATAAAACCCTCTTGACCACAGAAAATCTGCCTCTTGAATTCTTTGAGATGACCCAACTCCTGAACCTCATCATCTTCTTCAACTATCAATCATGGTTAGTAGACAAAGGGCCTTCTTAACCAAAAAACTCTATCACAGTTCCATGAGACATGCATTGCAACTGGATTTATTGTTGTTGTTGTTGTTTGTCCTTTATCCTGAAAGAGGACCATGATATCAGGAAGGTGATGCCATTACTTGCACGTAAATTGGATTTAAGTGAGCGAGGGCTGTGCAAAGTCACCAGCCTCACTTTCTCCTCTGGAGCCAACTGGGTCAAGTTGATGTGAAGAGGTCTAGAGGTTTGGGGTGCTCCTAGATACACAGAGACACCCCAAGATCGCGGCGCCAAGCCCCGCCTGAAATAATTCAACTCAAATCTTCTTCCAGCCAGAAAAAAAGTTTATTAGAGATAAAGCATAGAGGCCAGACTCACAAGGAACCCAAACATCAGTAACACCCATAGGGACAAGCAGGCATGAGACAGTCTCAGCCTTTTGGGCATGAGAAAAGCTCAGCATCTCAATAGAGACAAGATGGACCCTATATACAGAAAGACTGTGGGAAGGATCTAGGAGTGGCCAAGTAGTTTGGGGTGATGGGAGGAAGGGCCTAAGGAGATCTGGATGGGAGCGGCTAGTAGGCTGGGGTGAACAGAACTCCTGGGACCTGGACTTCGTGGAGCCTAGCTAGGATTAAGGGTGGGAAATGGCCAGGGGCCATAGGGAGGTAATAGAGGAGGAGAATAGATAATGAAGGCAACTGGAAGGTAGAAGTTTGAAAGGATCAGAAGGTGGGGTTAGAGAGATAAGGGGAGTAGATAAGGAACCTAAAAGTTTATGGGTTTTCTGTAGACAAAAGGGAGCCAGATTCTTTTTAGGGGTAGGGGCAAAGGTGCATCTGAATAAGATCAAAAGGCAAGGCTAAGGCTTTGGAAGGGACATAAGGGGAGTCTATAAGGAATCTAAAAGTTTAAGGGTCTTCTTGGAGTCTGTAAACAAATGGGAGCCAAATTCCTTTTGGCGAAAAGAGGCAAAGGTCTCGGCTTCTGAAACTGAATGATGGGCACATAACCCCGTCAGATGGGGTATGGGCCCAAGCCGAGACCTTCCCCCCTTGCAAAATTAAAAAAAAAAAAATTGGCTCCCATTTCTCTATGGGCCCCAGAAAACCCTTAAATTTTTTTTTTTTTGACCTCACTCGGGTTTCAAATGGTTACCTAAGGTTATATTCTGCTCAATGACTTTTCCTTATTGATTCTCTTTATCTCCCTTTGAAAACCCTAGTCCCACCTTTTTTTTTTTTTTGACAATTGGGGTTAAGTGATTTGCCCAGGGTCACACAGCTGGTATGTGTCAAGTGTTTGGTCTGATGCCAAATTTGAACTCAGGTCCTCCTGACTTCAGGGCCGGCGCTCTATCCACTGTGCCACCTAGCTGTCCCTTAGCCTCACCTTTTCATCTTATTCAGAAGCCTTTCAAACTTATTCCTTCCAGTTCCCTTCAATATCTATTCTTATTCAACCTTCCATCCCAGCTTCATTATCTATTCCCCTTGTCTGTTCAATCTCTCAAGACATTCCAAATGGAATTCTCCTTAAGTCACCCAGATCTTCTTCCCAGCCCTTTCTCTGGTCACCCAAAATTATTTGTTTGTTTAGAAGATCCACCCTGGCCCCCATTTAAGGGCTGAGACTTTCTCATGCTTGTTCATTCTTACAGGCGTCACCTGGCCTATATGGTTTATCTCTAATACATTTTTTCTCTGGCTGAAAGAACATTTGAGTTGAATTCTTTCAGGCAGGGCCTGCGTGTCATGATCTCGGGGTCCCAGCACCCCTAAACCTCTAGACCTCATCACAGTGGCAAGATATAGTTCAGGATGACTGGAGATGGCTGCGGATGCAGTGGGAGAACTTGGGTCTTTTTAAGCTAAGGTCT
The DNA here is from genome assembly GCF_900497805.2 of Vombatus ursinus. Classification (NCBI taxonomy): domain Eukaryota; kingdom Metazoa; phylum Chordata; class Mammalia; order Diprotodontia; family Vombatidae; genus Vombatus; species Vombatus ursinus. Next base: position 9,260 of record NW_020953980.1, read on the forward strand.
TTCTGAGTTCTCACTTTGACTGAGTCAATGCCTATTCAGTGATTATGGCTAGGTAAGAAATGAGCAAAGTAATGGCCCCTTTTACCTAATCCAAAAACAAACAAACAAACATCAATATGGGAGGGGAAAATCCTCTGAGTTTCTGGCCTAAACAGAACCTATTACTATTAACATTCACTCTG
>NW_020953981.1:0-12755 GCF_900497805.2 Vombatus ursinus
GTTTTTGTTTTTGTTTTTTAATGTAGACATAACATTTACTAAGATTCAGTAAATTCAATAAAAATTTAAAAGAATCAAAATTCAAACCTGTTTCTAAGTGTGACATTTGTTGTCCACAGACAAAAGTGAAATGGAAAGCTTGGTAAGAATAGCTTTTATATAAATTCTTTCAGGTTGACTGGTGGATCAATATTAACATACAGAGCTAAAAGTCTTTAGGGATCTTGGATCTGTCACCTTCAATTCAAAATAGCTAACCATGCCTAAGCTAAGAATATGTATAAGGGGCTGTGACAGGCATCAAGGGAAATACAAAGATAAATAAGGCATAGTCTTGTTCAACATTTTTATCAGTGACTCAGATGACACGCGGATGACATGCATAGTGATCAAAACTGCATGACACAAATCCGTGAAGGACAGCTAGAGCTCTAAAGGCCACAAGTGAGTCAGATAGCATTGAGAGCCTGGGGTTCAGTTTCTGTTATAATTTAACAAAAAGCATGTCAAGAAGCTACAGCTCATGAACAAGGAAGGTACCAGGATGGTGAGGAAAACAATGTTAGATGAAGTATAGTTGAAGGACTTGAGGATTTTTAGTTTAGAAAAGAAGTGTGTGTGTGTGTGTGTGTGTGTGTGTGTGTGTGTGTGTGTATGTGTAAGGGTGTGGGGTAGTAATGAGATTTGTCCTAAAATATCTGAAGGAAAAATCATGTGGAAGAGGGCTTAAGTTTACTTTCTTTAGCTTCAGAGGATAGAATTAAAAATAAATATAAGTTTCATGGGGATAGATCTTGGTTCAACTCAAGTAAATGGAAGGGGTTGCCTTGCTTAGGAATATTCAAGCAGAAGCTGGATAATCAATGACCAGGGATGTTGTAGCAAATATTCCCTCCTTAAGTAGGAGGGTAGATGATTAGATGACCTTTCAGATCCCTTCCAACTTTGATTCCTCAGATATTGTGATTTTCATTGCTTAAAATTATTAAATATAACTATACTTCAACTCCATATTTCAAAGGCTTTCCAATCTTAGTGCTTCCATTTTTTGGCCTTTTAAACAGGAAGGAAAGTAATTTTATTCCTAATCCTTTAAATAACTGTTTAAGAGGTAACACCTATGTTATCTAAATCATCAGATTTAATTCAATAAAGTAATATTCCCTATAAAAGATACAAGGTCTTGAGTTTAACATACTGTGTAAATGAAATACATTTCATTTGGTAATAACTGGACTCATCCACACAAAATAGCTAATGACTCTATTGTACCTGAGGGTGGCAGACACTCAGTGATTTCACTTTGTGCAAAGATAATAACACCTTCAATAAGAAAATCTTGTGCTCTTCTTTTAATGGTAAGGCAAATCCATTAATTAAGTTTCACAATATTTCCAGTAATTCTGCTATGCCATTGTGATGCTCTGTTTCATAAATAAAGCTATAAAATATATTATTAATCTGTTTCCTGATGTAAGCTCTCTTTTGTTTTGGTGAAGCAATCGGGGGTTAAGTGACTTGCCCAGGGTCACACAACTGGAGTCAAATGTTTGAGACCAAATTTGAACTCAGGTCCTCCTGACTCCAAGGCCAGAGCTTTACCCACTGCACCATCTAGCTGCCCCCCTGATGTAAGCTCTTAAGCCTAAGAATTTCCCATAGGTTTTGTGAAGAGTACTTTTAAGAAAATCTCTTTCCCCAGGATCTTCACTGTCAAAGAGCTCTAAAAGCTTCAACACAAACTTCTGATCAATATATTTGCTATATTAGGTTGGAAATCTGGAGATTCAAAAAATCTTAAGAAAAATTCATAAACAAGCTGTAAATGAGACCAGGCTGCTTCTAGGGTTGATTCATCTTCCTCTGGATCAAATTCGGCTCCAGTGGGATTGGATGATGGTGGTTCGAAACATGTTAACTGCAAACATAAGTACTACTTCCAGGTAAATAGGCTCTGTGATCACTTTTCGATTGTGTATGATTTCACTCAAAGCAGCTCATTTTGGGGCAGCTAGGTGGCGTCGTGGATAGAGCTCCAGCCTTGAAGTCAGGAGGATCTGAGTTCAAATCGGACTCAGACACACAACACGTACTAGCTGTGTGCCCCTGGGCAAGTCACTTAACCCCGATTGCCTAAAATAATAATAATAATAATAATAAAACAAAATATAAAGAATGAAAAAATAGAAGAGTGAAACATCTTATGAGAAAAACAACTGATCTAGGACAACAGTTAAGAAGAGCAAACAAGAATAATTGGACTACCTGAAAACTATGCTCAAAAAAAAAAAGAATCTTGACACAATAGTACAAGAAATAATTGAAGAAAATTGTCCTGAAGCATTAAAACAAGTGGGGAAAGTAGAAATAGAAAAAAAAATCACCGCTGACCACCTGCAAGAGGTCCTATGAGGAAAACTCACAGGAATATTATAGTCAGATTTTGAAAGCCCCAGCTTAAGGATAAAATATTAAGAGCAAGAAGAAAAAAAAGCAATTTAAATAAGGTGATGCCATAATTGGAATTACACAGGACTTAGCAGTGGTGACACTAAGAGACCAAAGGTCTTGGAACACTATATATCAAGGAGCAAAAGAACTGGGCTTCTAGCCAAAACTATTATATCCAGCAAAGTTAAGCATAATCCTGAATGAACAAAAAATAAACATTTAATGAACTATTAAAAATGGACTTTGTAAAAAAAAAAAAAAAAAAACCTGAACTTAATAGAAGATTTAACATACAAGAGCCAAGAGACATATTAGGTACATATCAAAGACTAATTATAAGGGACTCTATAAGGACAGACGGTTTACCTTTGTGTATGTAAAATGTAAAATGTATGTCTGATTGTTATTAGTAGTTGGATAATTCATAAAAAAGATTTGTGGGGCAGCTAGGTGGCACAGTGGATAGAGCACCAGCCCTGGAGTCAGGAGGACCTGAGTTCAAATCCAGCCTCAGACACATGACACTTGCTAGCTGTGTGACCCTGGGCAAGTCACTTAACCCCATTGCCTAGCCAAAAGAAAAAAAAAAAAAAGAAAGAAAGAAAGAAAGATTTGGGTAGACCTGAATACAATATGATGTTAAAAAGTAAAACCATTTAGGAACAGCTACAAAGAGTAATTATCTTACACAAATGAGATGTGAAAGGAAGAACCATCACAAAGGAATTAGATGGAGGAGGAGGGCTCTTGTTCTGGAAACCTTTCATTGGGAATGGATTCAAGAGGCAACAATACCTATATATTTAGAAGAGTATAAAAGTCTTTTAAATTCAGACAGGAATAAAATGCTAAGGGCATAGGGAGGAGGGAGGGGATAAGGAAGGACATCTAAAGGAGAGGGTTAGGGAATAAAGGGCTGTCCTTATATTTGTTATGTTATTAGCCTGATTGCTCACATGCAAGCATAAGATACTATACTCTTTCTTTGTGGAGAATTTTTTTTTTTTTTTTTTTAGGCAATTGGGGTTAAGTGACTTGCCCAGGGTCATACAGCTAGTAAGTGTCAAGTGTTTGGTCTGCAGCCGGATTTGAACTCAGGTCCTCCTGACTCCAGGGCCGGTGCTCTATCCACTGCGCCACCTAGCTGCCCTTTTGTGGAGAATTAAAAGTCAAATTCTGATGTCCCCTGAGGAAACCAAGGTTTGGTGGCAAAAGCTGCTCTGGGAGGCAGAATTGTATTCTGGAAAGAACTTTGGCTGCTATGGAGTCAGAGGACCTGGGTTCAAATACTGCCTCTGGTGCTTAGTACCTGTGTGACCCTGGGCAACCACTTAAGCTTATTGGGCCTCAGTTTCTTCTCAGCTGGCTAGGAGGAGATCAGTGAGGTCACCAGAGTGCCTGGGATGATGTTTGTTCCCTTCTTTGATGCGTGTCTCATTGTAACAGCTGATTGCTTTGTGTGTCTTTTTGTGCGTACTCTTCTGCAGTCGGCATCTATATTGCTCTTTTTCTGGCTCTGGCTCTGGCTCTGCCTGTCTCTGTCTCTGCATCTCTATGTCTGTCTTTGTTTTGTTTTGTTCTCTGTCTCTCAATATAGACAATATACAAAGTGCCTGTGTGTGCATATGTGCATATGTGTGGGTCTCTCCCGATATTTTTTAGCCCGTAATGATTTATATCTGCACCCAGCTGGCAGGCCAGGACAAAGCTGAGAAGAAGCGTTCCCCTCCTCCTGGCCTAGGAATCATAATGAGAGGCCTGATAAGGAGGTAGCCTGAGTGCCAGCGACTCAGGATTCCAGGTATCCTTGGCAACAACCAGTCACCATGGCAACCAGTGATTCGAACTAGCTGGGGCTGCCTTGCTACACACTAAATTTTGGCTCTAGAGAGATTGTAGTCCATCAAAGGTGTGGTGGGTAACGATTTGGATTTCCACTGGAAAAGGTGTGAGACTCCCATCATATTCCCTGCTCTTTGAAGAAACTACAGGCAAGCATCCTGGGGCCCAGTGGGTGGGCTTTTTGACACAGAGGGTTTCAACGCCTTTTTATGCTTTCACATGTACATTGACTCAATGATTCAACTCATCAGCAGTTTGCAGTGACTGAGCCAAACTAGCTAGCATCAGTCACTCATGCAATGGCAGGGGATTGAGTTCTGCTGGGCTTACATGAGTTCATTTGTGCTACCTGACAACTGAAAAATTACTTTTTGCTTTTCTATTCAGCGATTGCGAAAAATCAATGAAATGAGGGCTTCATTATTAGTGAATTCATAATTAGAATTAGTGAGACTACGTTTGCACCATACCTAGCCCAGGTTCTGCTAGAGGTCAGATGGTGATGATGGGGTACGGGGCCCAGGCTGAGACGTCTGCCCCTCTCCCCAGAAAAGAATTTGGGTCCCATTTGTCTAGGGGCCCCAGAAAACCCTTAAACTTTCTTTGACCTCACTCTGGTCTCAAGTGGTTTACCTGAGGCTATAGTCCACTCAATGGCTTTTCCTCTCCCTATCTCCCTTTGAAAATTTAATGAAGCTTAGTCTTTGACTCTAGTATATTTCCCACCTTTGACCTTATCCAGACTCCATTCAAACCTCTTCCTTCCAGTTCCCTTCATTATCAATTCCTATTGTCTGTTCAACCTCCCAGACATTCCCATTGGAATTCTCCCTAAACTCACCCCAGCTTCAAGATCTTTTTCCCTCCTCTGAACACTCAAAATAATTTGAGGGTATGTAAGATCCACCTTGGCCCCCATTTAAACTTTGAAATCTCCTCATCCTCATCCTCATTTCTCCATCCCTGCTCATCTTTACAGGCGTCACTAATGTTCAGATTCCTTAAGAGTCTGGCCTGTATGGTTTATCTCTAATAAAAAACTTTGTCTCTGGCTGAAAGAAGATTTGGGTAAAGTTCTTTCAGGCAGTACCCACTGTGCCATTTCGGGGTCCCAGAACCCCAAGAATCTAGACCTCATCAGTGAGAAGAAGAGTTTGGTCTTAATTAGCTTTGAAGGATCAAAGATTATTAGCAACTGTATCAATAGACTGGACCTCAGTTCCACTCCCTAATTGGGAAGATCTCTAGTACAAACTGTGTGAGCTTAGGCAAATACACTCCCAGCAATGGTATTCACTGTTCTGAAAACCCTCCTAGCTTTGTCTGTCTGCATGCTGAGGACCCTTCTAGCGTGGCTAGTGTAGTCTGAGGTCCCCTTGGAGCAGTGACATTGTGGGTTCCAAGGTCCCTTTCAGCTCTGGCATTCTGTCATGCTGATATGTTCCTCCCAATCTCTGATGTTTTGTGTTCCAGTGTCCCTTCTAGGTGTGACATTCTATATTCTCTGTTCTGTGGGTCCTCCAAGATCTCACATTTTTGATCTAAGGATGTTCCCAGCCCTGACATTCTATGATCTGTTATCTAAGTGTAACACCACCTTACAATCAAGAGCTCATTTGAAAAGTGAGTCTAGGGGTAAGATAATTCCCTGTCTCAGTCCACGTGGCTCCATCTTCTGCAGCTTTAAGGAATTTCTTTTACATGATACGTTATGGGTTTGGACAATTCCTAACATTTAGGCAGAGGTTGGGCTGTCTGCTTAAAATGACACTTATATCTGTCTCTATTTAACCCCTGGCCTCTTTGTGACTGAGGCAAAATCCAGGTTACTAGAAACCTTTGCGTAACTAAAAAGCAGATTACAATAGTGTCTCTGATTAGATGGGTATTAAACAGGGAAGTCAGGGAAGAAGCAGACCCCTTCTTGGAACTTGCCTTAAGCCTCAAGTAGAGGGGCACACTGGTAGTATCAGCCTGGGTGTTCTACTATTGAAGAGGTCTAGAGGTTTGGGGGTGCTCGAACAGACCCCCCAAGATCACGATGCTAGGTCTGCCTGAATGAATTTGACCCAAATCTTCTTCCAGTCAGAGAATAGTTTATTAAAGATAAAGCATATAGGCCAGATTCCCAAGGAACCCGAAGATTAGTAACACCCATAAGGACAAGCAGGCAGGAGACAGTCTCAGCCTTTTGGGCATGAGAAAAGCTCAGCCTCTAGGAGTGAGAGATTCTCAGCATCTAAATGGGGGCTAGAGTGGATAGGCCAGGTGATGCCTGTAAGGACAAGCGGGTATGAGACAGTCTCAGCCTTTTGGGCGTGAGATTCTCAGTGTCTGAATTGGGGCAAAGGTGGATCTTAAATACAGAAAGACTGTGGGAAGGATCTAGGAGTGGCAAAGTAGTTTGGGGTGATGGGAGGAAGGGCCTAAGGAGGTCTGGATGGGAGCGGCTAGTAGGCTGGGGTGAACAGAACTCCTGGGACCTGGACTTCGTGGAGCCTAGCTAGGATTAAGGGTGGGAAATGGCCAGGGGTCATAGGGAGGTAAAACAATGGAAGGGAGATTGAGTGTAGCCACAATGAAAGGCCAGTTGACACTAAAGTATCTTTGGGTGGCCAGAGGAAGGGGGGAGGTGGTTGGGAGGTGGTGAGAGTTCTGTTTGGAAGGTCTGAGACATTAAACAGACAATGGGGATAGATAATGAAGGGAACTGGAAGGTAGAAGTTTGCTTTCAAAGAGAGATAAAGAGAGGCAAATGGGAGCCAGGTTCTTTTTAGGGCCAGGGAGGAAAGTGCATATCAAAAGGCAAGGCTAAGGCTTTGGAAGACAGGTAAGGGGAGTCAACAAATGGGAGCCAAATTCCTTTTGGCAAAAAGGGGCAAAGGGAAAAGAGGCAAAGGTCTTGGCTTCTGAAACTGAATGAAACCTCATAACTATGAGATGCTCATAGAGCCAGTGTCCATCTTTGATATTTTCCTTCTCTGCCAGAGCTCAGTCCCACCTTCTCTTTCTCTTTTTCCTAGTTGACCCAGCTCTGCCAGTTCTTGGCTCAGCTTGCTATAACTGTGCTCCTTCCTCTCTACTTCTAAACCCTACAATTCTCAATTGTCTTCTGAGACTGGTCGTCTCTTTTACACAAGTTCCTGAAGGCAGAACAGGCAGTGTAGCTGTCCTCACATGTCTGAAAGTTTGTCACAGGGTAAAGGGATTAGAGCCAGGCATGGGGAACCTGTGGCTGTGAGGCCACATGTGGCCTTCTAGGTCCTTGGGTGTGGCCTTTGGACTGAGTCCAAGTTTTACAGAACAAATCCTTTTATTAAGGGCATTTGTTTTCTGAAGTTTGGATTCAGTCAAAGGGCCACACCTGAGGACCTAGAAGGCCACATTTGGCCTCAAACATGCAGGCTGCCCATCAATGGATTAGACTTTGATGTGGATTCAGAACGGAGAACTAGAATCACAGGGAATTATAAATTACCTGGCACATAGTAGGTGTTTAATAAATACTTCTGGGACTGATTCATTAGTAGATTGATGACATGGATGCAGATTTGTCTTAACATAATGAAAAACTGAACTTTCCAAAGGAATGGCATAGGTTGGGAGGTAGTGAGTTCCCCATTATTGCAGGACTCCAAGCAGAGATTGGATGGTCTCTTGTCAGGGATATCATAGAGTGGATTCACCCTGTCTCAGGGATGAAATGAGAAGCTGAATTTCAGTCCTTTCCAGGTCTAAGATTCAAGGCTCCTGTGAACTGTCTGCTCTGATACTACTTTGATGGGGTTGGGGGAGGGGCATCTCCATTTCTTTACTCTTCTCTCCCAGAAAGTTGGCAACATCTCTTTCAAGAGCAGATACACTAATGTTCAATCTCTTCTACATAGAGAACCTGGTGATGGGCCCCTGACATCATTCCCAGGGGTGCTTGGTGCTGCCCATGGGGCTCTTTCTGCAATGTCTTCATGATCCCCTAATTGCCAGAACTCTTTTCTGCCTTTCTCTTAGACAGACATCACTTGTTTAATTTCTGCAGGCTCTATGGCCCTTTGGGCCTTGAGGCAACACCAATGTCTCCCCTCTGGTGGAGGCAGGCTTTTTTTCTCCATGTCTTGCTCTCTGGCTCCCTTCCTTTGCGTGGCTTGCTAAATCCCTTTTCACCTCTCTTGCTCCCATTCTCACCTCGCCATTCTTCTTTCCTGCCCAGACTCTAGGCTTCCTTTCTCACCTCCCTGTGGAAGCTATCCTTCTCAGGGCTCAGTCTCCCCTCATGCCTAGTGTTCCCTAGTATTTGGTGTATTTGGGGTCCTCAATTTTTGGCCATTCCTGGTCCTTACACAAGTTTCCTCTCTAGCTGCCTCCCTCCTCTTTCTTTCCTAGTCGTAATTCAGAGATGCCTTGAGACAATAATAATGATAGGTTAACTCATATTTGTGTTCAATTCTGAGATAGACACAGTACTTTTCTTACAAAAGCCCAATTAGGTAGGGAATGCTAGTACCATTTTACAGATGGGGAAACTGAGGCTGAAAAAGGTTAGTAGCCAAGAGGGGCAGGGACCTGTATGAGGAAATGAAAAAGAAGTTACCAATCAGTTCTACTACAAGCAATGACCCCCATCAGAACTGAGCCCTCTGGCCCCCCTCCCATTCATTCTAAGAACCTTGATGGTTCTTATGAACCGTAGAATTGTAGACATATGATGAACCTTGATATGTCTACAGTGCTTTACTGTAGAAAGGTCAGGCCAAGTAGGAGGCTCAGTGTGTCTGGGTCACTGGGTCTGGAGTCAGCAAGACCCAAGTTCAAATCCAGTTTCAGACAGTTACTAGCTGTGTGACCCTGGGCAAGTCACTTAATTCTGTTTGCCTCAGTTTCATTATCTCTAAAATGAGGTGGAGAAGGAAATGGCAAACCACTCCAGTATCTCTACCAAGAAAACCCAAATGTAGTCATGAAGATTCTGACATGACTGATAAATGACTAAATACCAAAAGTGTACAAGAGTGCCTTTCCTACAGAAGAAGAAAAAAAAAAAAACTTTTAAAGAAATATTCAGTAAAACGAATCAAGACACTGAAAATGTTTGAAAATAAATCCATGCTGTCATCCCTGTGGACCTTGCACTTCTGGAAAGGAACAGTAAGACTTGTCTTCTTCCCCTTTCAAAAGGCCATGCTTATGGAGTTTTGTATTACTCAGACCGAGTTGGTCTGCATCAATAGGATGTACTTTTCTCTGAGGGCAGGGACTGTTTCCTTTTTGTCTTTGACCCCTACCACGCAAAGCAGGGTGTGATCCACAGAAGACTTGTAATAATTTTTTAACCAATTCGATGCCATTGAAGATTGTGTCATAGTCTTTTGTTGACATTTGGTGGTCAAAAAAAAAAAAAAAAAAAAAAAAAGAGACCGTAGAATATTTTAGCGCTATCTTTTCCTGACACCTTGTGGTCAAAAATCGACATTGCAGACTTTAAAAACGTTTTGGTTCCCTCTTGTGGACAAACTGGATATTGCATCGCAATGGAAGTTTTCTGCCAGGGAGGAATATATTATACAGTTGAGATCCCTGTCTTGTGGTCAATTCAGATATTACACTTTTAGTCTATCATCTCGTGTCCGGGCCTCCAATTCATTTGAATCCATATTGTTTATTGAATTTAAGCCCATCTTACAGCTCCTTTCTAGTTAAGCAGGTAGAATGGAATTAAATAAAATCCTCAATTTATGAAATGAAGAGAGCTGAATTCCTTCATTATCAATACGAATTCATACTAAATCATCAGCATCAAAAGTGTCTATTAAATTCTCCTTCAAGTCAAAAATCATCTGATACAGGATAAGCCTTCATAGAAGTAGTGACAGCATTGAGCTGATTTTTACCCTCCAATGTGGTTAGGTGGATAAAGTCTTAATGTTTGCCCAACCAAATAAGTCAAAAATTTTGAGGACATAAATGCAAAAAACCCCCAAAAAACTGATCTTCGTTTTGAAGGAAATATCAAGTTTGACTGAGGCTTGTGTGAAATCAGGCATTCAGGTAAATATTTGCCCATTTGCCCAGTTGCCCAGTTCAGTTTCTCAGTGATGTCCAATTTTATGTGACGCCATGGACTTTTATCCGTGGAGTTTTCTTAGCAAAGATACTGGAGTGGTTTCCTATTTCCTTCTCCAAAGTGTTCCCATTTTACCCATGAGGAACTGAGGCAAATAAGGGTTAAGTGACTTGCCCAGGGTCACATAGTAAATTTCTAAGGCTAGACTTGAACTCAGATCTTTCTGGCTGCAATCCTGGTGTTCTATCCACTGCACCACCTAACTGTCCTGTCCAGGCCCAGTTAAAAAAAAAAAAGAAAACGATAACCCTGGGAGTTTACTAAATCAGAGAGTGAGGCTACAGCTGTAGTCATTGGCCTCAGTAATAGGGCTTGAATTCCAATCAGGCTTTTCTACTTCCAAATCTCATCTTCTTGTTGAGAGGACTGATTTTTTCCCATTATATTAATAACCAATTATTAAATTAAGATTAAGGTTTTTTCTATATCCTCATTCAGGGATCAGCCACTGTAAGTCAGTCAGTCTCTGAAGAACATCGCTGATAAATGAGATTTTCAAATCCTCAAGGAACATGTTACTTGATCTAGGGCAGGACCTCAACCAACTTTCCTTCTGCTTAGAGTGTAAACAGAATGTAATCTAGGTGAATTCCAGCCCTAAAGCATTAAGTGTACGCCCTTGCAGCCCTCCATTGTGATTTAGGGTAACCCAGGTCATGAAGGAGAAAACCACCCAGGATGGATTCCTCTGTGCTGCTTGCTGAAGGTGGCTGAGTCTCATGATCAAGCCATGCTCTCAGCAAGAAGAGCTGAAGACTTTGAGCCCACCTCCTCATTATTTGCTCACCAATCGGGGTTGTTTTTCACCTGTCAGGGGCACCTCCTTTTCCAAAGGTATTTAGCATTCAGTGATCTCCATCATTTTGTCTTTGTTTGTGGAAAGAGACCACTGACCGTCAATTTATTGATTATCAGCTAGCCTAATCAATAAATTGATTATTAATTGTTACACAGAAACTCTGTCAGGCTTTTCATTCTTTTTGTTGACCCTGAACCATGTTCTCCATCCCTCTCCAACTCTTATACTCCATTCTGAAGAAAGCCATTTTTCTCCTTTTAGGCACTACCAACATTATCCAATATATGGTGGATATCTGTGGCCTTAGTTCTCTCTTTACCCAGTGATTCCTTTAAGGCTCTCAGTGGTCCACAGGATCATACCCTAGATCTGTAGATAGGAGGGACCACAGTGACCATCTAGTCCAATCCCCTCATTTTACAGAGGTGATTTGCCCAAGGTCAAGAAGCACAAAATTGTAGATCAAAACTGCAAGAGATAACAGATGTTATCTCACCAACCTACTCAATTATAGATTAATAAACTGAGGCCCATAGAGAAATGACTTACTTAAAGTCACACACAGGAGTATAAATCTGGTGCTGAAAGGGATCTCAGAGGCAATGTAATGAGACCCTCTTATTTTACTGATCTGGGAACTGAAGTTCAGAGGCTTTAAGTGACTTGCTCATGATGACACAGGTCATCAGTGGCAGAGGCAGGATTTGATCCCAGGCCTCTTTGATTCCAAATCCAAGGTCTTTCCATTTTACCACAGAATGGCATAGTTGGTAATCCCTGCTTCCTCTTTCTGTGTCTTGATAAAGAGTCTTTTGTATTAAAAAGTAATGTCTAATTTGGTCACTCCAAGGTGAGGAGAAATGGGAAGGAGAACAAAGGAGCAAGTTCATTTAGTTTTGGGAGCCGAGCTGAGGCAACACTTTCCAGGGAGTGCTGTTTCCTTAACCCTCAACCTTCCCCTGTCTCATTCTCTACTGTCTCCTCTCCACTAGCTCTGGGCTGGACAAGCAGTCCATGGAGTTTTTCTAGAGTGAACTGACTTAAAAACCAATGAACAAGGAACTGATAACTCAGATTTGCTTTGGCCATCATCTACTCAGTGCTTTCTCAAAATTTTTGAGCCTAAGAAGTCTTTGCTAATTGCTACATTCTTATAGTTTTTCCTTCCTCTTTTTTCCTCTGTCAGATCTTGGAATGGAAAGTAGAACAATATATTGTGTTGAAATTCACATCAGCTCTTTTCTAAGCATCGCAGATTCACTGTCAATGGCTCTGTGGTATTTTGAGACTGGTCACCTGGCAGCAAAGGGCAACTGTGCTCATGCATCCCACTATTCTGTTTCCTTAGCACAGTAGCTATGGAAGGAAGGAGCTTTTAGGGGAAGCAATCACCTCAGACCCAGGTTTTATACACAGTCTGTCTTTTTGCTCTTTGATGACAATACTTGAGGTACTGATGCCTGTGGTAATCCTCAGATATATGGAGCTGGGTGAGAAGGAGATGATGCATTCCCATCAGACTCTGCTAGACAGAATGTTTTCCTG
>NW_020953982.1:0-10354 GCF_900497805.2 Vombatus ursinus
GCTGGATCAAAACATATGCAGTTTTATAGCCCTTTAGGCATGTTTCCAAATTGCTTTCTAGAATGCTTGGACTGGGGCCTTGGTTGCTGATCTGTGCTGTGGCTAAGAGGCTCCTTCTGGCTTGTCCAGATGCCGTGTGTTCCCTTTTACCCAAGTGGGAGAGATCTTTCCTGAAGTCCTTCTAAATTATCTTAAACTGTAAAATTGTTTCACTCAGTCTTTTTGTAGGTTCTGTCACTCCAGAATCTGTTGAGAGGCTTGATTTAACATTATTTCTGAAGGAAACTGGGGAGAACTGAGGCAACTTCCTTACTTCTCTCTACCATCTTGGTATAATCTCTTAAAGACGAAAACAAGTCCTTGAAAGCTAGAATTGGGCAAGTGAAATTGAATAACGTTAAAAGACACCTGGAAGTAATAAAAACAAATTAGAACGTGGAACATCTCATTAGAGAAATAATGGAGAATAGATCAAGGAGAGACAATATAAGAATTGTCAAACTACCTCAAAGTTATGATCAAAAAGCTAATCTGGATACACTATTACAAATAATTATTAAGGAAAATTGCCCTGAAATTTTAGAACAAGAGGGTTATGTAGAAATAGAAAAAAAATCTATCGTTCGCCACCTGAAAGAGATGCCAGATAGAAAACTTCCCGGAATGTCATAGTCAAGTTTCAAAACTCCTAGGTTAAGGAGAAAATATTGCAAGCAAGAAAAATAATTTTAATGCTGTGGGAATATACTTTTTCACAAAACCTAGGAGCTTCTACACTAAAAGACCATGGGTCTTGGAACATTATGTTTAGAAGAGCAAAGAGCTGGGGCTATTCCAAGAATCATTTACCCTGCAAGGTTGAGTATAGTCCTGAATGAAACAAAAAAGTGGTCATTTGACGAACTGAAAGACTACAGGATTTGTAAGGAAAAGACCAGAACTCAGTAGAAAATGTGATATTAAAGATCTGAGGAAATAAAAGGCACACTTGAAAGACTAATTATAAGGCACTCCTAATGTCAAACTGTTTCTTTATAATATGTGAAAATGTTATGAATATTCTTAAAACTGTCATTATTACTAAGGTAGTTTGAAAGAAAGGTTGGAGCTGTGTATGAAGGGGTGATTCTAAGAAAATTGGGCAGGAAAAGGTAAAAAGGAGCAATTTTCTCATAAAAATGAGGCATGAAAGGAAGAGGATACAGGGGAAGCTGGTAAGGGTGGAGGGCCGATAATTTTGGAACCTTTGAAGAGAAAACACTGTACATCTGGAGGGGTGTAGAAGTCTTCTGAACTTGCAGAGAAGTGAGAAAACTGAGGGACAGGCTGAGAGAGGCACTTTTAGAAGGATGCAGGGAGAAGATAAGGGAAGGGAAGGTCTGTTGGAGGGGTGTGTAGATCAAGATGAGGAGGGTAAAGGGGTAAAAAAGAGGCTGAGAAGAAGAGTAAAAATAAGATGGAGAGAAATTCAAAAAGTAATTATAAACTTTGAATGTGAATGGGATGAACTCACCTATAAAATGGAAATGGATAGCAGGCTTTATTAAAAATCAGAATCCAGCAATATGTTGTTTACAGGAAACACATTCAAGAATGAGAGATATACGCAGAGTGAAAATGGAGGCTTGGAGTAGAATTTGTCACGCTTCAGCTGCTACCAAAAAGGTAGGGGTAGCAATTATGATCTCAAAGTTATGGCTAAAATAGATTTTAATAAAAAGCGCCACAGTAAATGCATTCATTTAAATTTTCCTTTTAATTTTAAACTTAAATACAAAATAAGGAAAGGAAAGAAAACATTGCCATGTGCATAGTAGAACATGAGAAGATTTAAAATATAAAAATGAATTTCTATTTCAAGCAAGCCTGTGAAAGGAATACTACTCATTTGTGTTTGGAGCTGTCCTTTTTTTCTTGTATGTTTTGTGCCTTGCACTTTTTATCTAGATATATACATGTGTACATTCATGTGTATCTATGTAAGACCGTATTATATTTATTTTTTTCCCCTAATAAATTCTACTCCTGATCATTATTTTATGTTTTTATGTATCTCTTACATCCTATCCCTCCTGACTCCTGCATTATTTCTATATGCTCCCTTGCCCTTCTATTCCTTAACCTACTTAATTCTATTCTTCGAAGGATCCCTCCCTTATCCTCTCTCTCTGCCCCTCTAAAAATATCTCCCTTATCCTCTACCCCCTCCCTATAATGTTGGCCTTATTTCTTTCCGATAACCTTCTAAATTTTTATGTACCATTCCCTCTTTAACCCATTGCTAGTGAGAATAGGGTTCCAGAACTACCAGCCCTCCTCCCCTATCTAATTCCTTTGTGTCAATTCTTCCTCTTGCACTTCATTTGTAAAAGATGATTACTCTTTTTTAATTTTTCCTATATGGTTTTACTTTTTAAAATCACTTCATACTCAGCTCTGCCACAGTCTTTCTTTCGAACTACCCAATTAGTACTAACAATCTTAGGCATTTGTTTTACATTTCCACATACAAAAAGTAAACGGTTTGTAGTTATTGAGTCCCTTGTAATTGGTCTTCGATGGTTACCTTGCATTTCTCTTGGATTTTGTATGTCAAATTTTCTATTAAGTTCAGGTCTTTTTGCAAAAAAATCAGAAAAGTCTGACAATTCATTGAATGTCCATCTTTTTCATTCATGATTTTGCTTAACTTTGCTTGGTATGACTTTTTTGGCCATAGCCCCAGTTCTTTTGCTCTTTGATATATAGTGTTCTAAGACCTACAGTCTTTTAGTGTAGCTGCTGCTAGATCTAGTGTGATTCTAATTGTGGCTTCACTATATTTGAATTGTTTTTTTCCTTGTTCCTTATAATATTTTCTCCTTGAGCTAGGGGTTTTGGAAAGTGGCTATGCTATTCCTTCGGTTTTCCTCATAAGATCTTTTTCATGTGGTATTGGGTGGATTTTTTCTATTTCTACTTTCCCTTCTTATTCTAAAACTTCAGAACAATTTTCTTTAGTTATTTCTTATATTATTGTATCATGATTCTTCTTTGGATCGTAGCTTTCAGGTGGTCTATTTATTCTTATGTTTTCTCTTCTAGATCTGTTCTCCAGATCAGTTTTTTTTTTTTTTTTTACTTTTTATGAGATGTTTCACATTCTCTTCTATTTTTTTCATTCTTTAAATTTTGTTTTATTATTTCTTGGTCTCTTAGAACTTCACTGACTTTGCTTGCCCAATTCTAATTTTCTTCCTTGAGATTCTGGATCTCCTTTTCCAGTTGGTTGGTTTATTTTTTGTAATATTGTTTTTCTTGAATTGTTCTTATTTTAAAAAAAAATCTCAATCTCGTTTGATTTTTAAAGTCTTTTTAAAGTTCTTCTATGAATTCTTTTTGGGCATGTGACGATTTAACATTGCTGTTTGGGGTAGGAGAGGCTTATTTTGCTGTAGTATCCACCCTTGGAAATGAACCCTCGTCTTCAATATTCCCATAGGAATTTTCTGTGGTTAGGTTCTTTTCCCCCTTTGCCTGCCTATTTAAAAAAAAAAAATTATATCAGCTTGTTACTGTAATAACTTGTATTCCTAGGGCATGGGGGGAGTTGCCTCTGGCCTCAGGTCCTCTTTCAGTTCTCTACTCTGGCCTGGATCTAAAACCAAGAACTCTGCCCTCCTCTAAGTGCCCACAGCCAGTGGCATCCCAGCCCTACAACTTCTGCCCTCACCGGGCACGTGCTGGTTCCTTCTCACTGAAGGCTGCGTATCGGCAGCACAGTTGAGCCTGGTCTCTCTTATCAGCAGAGGTTCCTTTGTTCTTCCCCAGCTCAGATGCCTGACTTCCCACACTGTCCAGGAGGTGAAAGTTTTGTCTGCATTAGTTTTGTTTTTGTAAAACCTTGGATTTAACGTAATCAAAATTATTAACTTTACTTCCCGTGATATTCTCTGTCTCTTGTTTGGTCATAAATTCTTCCATTGTCCATAAATCTGACAGGCAGATTTTTCCATGCTTCCATACTTTGCTTCTGATATCATCCTTTATGTCTGAATCATGACGTTATCTTGGTATAAGGTGTGAGATGTTGGTCTTTGCTTAGTTTCTTTTGGACTGCTTTGCCATTTTCCCAGCAATTTTTCTCAAATAATTCCTTTCTCAAAAGATTGGACCTTTGAGTTAATCATACGCTAGATTACTGTGATCATTTACTTCTGTGTATTGTTTATCTAATCTGTTCTACTGATTCACCACTCTGTTTCTTATCTAATACCAGATTGTTGTGATGATTACCACTTTGTGATATAGTTTGAGATCTGGTGAAGCTAGGTCATCCTCCTGCACATGTTTTAAATTGATTCCCTTGATATTCTTGACCTTTTGTTCTTCTTAATAAATTTTATTATTTTTTCTAACTTCATAAAACTTTTTTTAGTGGTATGGTACTGAATAAGTCAGTTAATTTAGGTAAATTGTCATTTTTATTATCTTGGCTCAGCTTAACCGTGAGCAATTAATATTTTTCCAGTATTGTTTAAATCTGTCTTTATTTGTTTGAAAAGTGTTTTGTAATTATATTTATTTGGTTCCTGAGCGTGTCTAGGCAGGTAGACTCCCATGTATTTTTTATTGTCTATAGTTATTTTAAATGGAATTTCTCTTTCTATCTCTTCCTGTTGGGTTTTGTTGGTAATATATAGAAATGCTGATAATTTATGACCCAGATCTCTATATATTTTAGAAATGAGGCCTTTATCAGAGACACTCGCTGTAAAAAATTGTTTCCCAGCTTTTTGCTTCCCTTCTAATCTTGGTTACATTCGCTTTGTTTGTGCAAAAACTTTTCAATTTAATGTAATCAAAATCATCCCTTTTGCATTTCATAATGTTTTCCGGCTCTTGTTTCGTCATAAATTCTTCCCTTCTCCATAGATCTGACAGATAAACTATTCCTTGCTCTCCTAGTTTGCTTATGGTCTCACTCTTTATGTCTAAATCATGTACCCATTTTGACTTTGTCTTTGTATGTGATATATGAATATGATAGAATACTATTGTGCTGTAAGAAATGATGAGCAGGATGCTCTCAGAAAAACCTGGAAAGACTTACATCAGGTGATACAAAATGAGATGTACTGTGTATAAACTACCAGCAATATTATAAGATGATCAGCCATGAATGACTTAGCCATTCTCAGCAATACAGTGATCCAAAACGACTCTGAAGGACTTATGATGAAAAATGCTATCCATCCCCAATGCAGATTGAAGCGTACTTTTTTTTTTACTTTTTTTTTTTTGTCTTTCACAATGTAACATGATTACATGAGCTTATTTTATGTCCTCCAACCTCGGCAAAGTTCTTTATTTCAACTAGTTTTTTAGTTGATTCTCTGGAGTTATCATCTACAAACAGTGATAGTTTTTGTTTTTTTTACTTGTTATGTATTGTTATTCCTTCATTGTCTTGTCTTTTCTACTATAGTTAGCATTTCTAGTACAGGATGGAATAAAAGTTGATAATGACCATCCTTGCTTCCCTCTGATACTCTTAGGAAGGTTTCTAGTTTATCTTCCTTCGAGGTCATGCTTGCTCTTAATTTTAGATAGATGCTGCTTACCATTTTAAGAAAAGTTACAGGTATTCCAGTGCTTTCTGATGTTTTTTATGGAAATGGACATTGTCTTTTGTCAAAAGCTTTTTCTGTATTTGTTGATTTCAACATATGACTTTTGTTATTTTTGGTACTGACATCGTCAGTTCTGTTTATAGTTTTCCTGATGTTAAACCAGCCCTGCATTCGTTGTATAAGTACAACCTGGTTACAGCATATGATCTTTATGCTGTGTTGCTGTAATCTCCTACTAGTACTTTCTTTAAAATTTTTGCCTCAGTATTGATTAGGGAAATTGATTTGTTGCTTTCTTTCTCTGTTTTTGCTCTCCTTGGTTTAGTTATCAAAGCCGTATTTGTGTCGTGGAAGGAATTTGATAGGAGTCCTTCTTTACCCAATTTTTCAAATAGTTTATGTAGTATTGGAATTAATTGTTTTTTGAAAGAATGGTAGAATTCACTTGAAAAGATATACACCTTTCCATAAATACTGTTTTGAATGCATTCTAAGATTTTGGCATGTTGTCTTACTCTTATTGTCATTCACGAAATGATTGATTATATGATTTGTTCTTTGACCCCTACATTCTTTAGGATTAGGTTAATTTTTAATCTATGCGCAAAAGACCCTATATTGAATGGGATTTTCAGTGTATTGTGGTTAGTAAAACATGCATTTATTATTTCTGCTTTGCCATATAAAATAGTAAGGTTTTTATGCCCTAACACATGATGAATTTTTGTGAAAATGCCATGTACAGTGGAGAAAAGAGTATATTTCTTTCTCTTCCCATTTAGTTTTCTCCAGAGGACTGTCTGTCTTAGGTAATTTTTCTAAAAGTTTACTCATCTCCTTAACTTCTTTCTTACTTATTTATGGTTAGATTTATCTAGTTCTGAGAAGGGAAAGTTGAGGTCCCTCACTGGTATAGTTTTGTTGTGTAATTCTTCCTGTAACTCATCTAACTTTTTTAAAAAAAATAATTGTTTTTAGTTTCCAAGATTCACTTTTATAAGATTTTGAGTTTTAAATTTTCCCTTCCTCCTTCCCCTCCTCTCTCCCCAAGAGAGTGTGCAGTCTGATATAAGCTAACCATATACCATCATATGAAACATATTTCCACACCAGTCATGTTGTAAAGAAGAATTAGAAACAAAGGGAAAAACTGTGAGAAAGAAAAACCAAGAAAAGGTCTAGAGAGAGAGAGAGAAAATAGTATGCTTTGATCTGCTTTTCGAATCCTTAGTTATTTCTCTGGATGTGGATAGCATTTTCCATTGGGAGTTTTTTGGAGTCATTTTACTTTTGCTTTGAAATTTTGGATGCTATGCCGTTTGCTGCACATATCTTTATTATTTTTATGACTTCATTGTCTATGGTACCTTTTAGTAAGATGTAGTTTCCTTGATATTATATTAAGATAACTTTTAATTAGATCTGTTTTTATTTTTGCATTGTCTTAGATCATGATTGCCACACTTCCCTTTTTTATTTCAAGCCCCTTATTTGAACTCTGTGTGTGTTTTTCTTTTCTCAGGTGTGTTTTTTGTGAAGAACATATTGTTAGATTCTGGTTTCTAATTCATTCTGCTTTCCACTTCCATTTTATATGTGAATTCATTCTATTCACATTCACAGTTATGATTACTATGTTTTTTTTTCTCCTGTCCTATTTTCTTCTGCTTTTGCTTCTGTTTTTTCTTTTTTTTACCCTGTTCCTCCTCAAAAGTTTTTTTTTGTTTTTTTTGTTCTTTTTTACTTCTTACTACTGCCTCTCTTAATGAGCTCTTCCTCTTATCACCCTCACCTTTTTCTTTTATCTCATTCCCCTCATACTTCCTCATTGTCCAAGACAGATTTTTTTTTACCCCACTGAGTTTGTATATATTCTTTCCTCTTTCAACCAGATTAGAGTGAGGTTCAAGCATTGCCCACCTCCCCTATTTTCCACTCCACCAAAAGAGTTCCTCCTTTCTCTCCATTTTCATGTAAGAAAATTTCCTCCATTTTTCCACTTCCTTCTCATCTTCTAGTACCTCCCTCTTTCTTAACTCTCCAACATTATCCACTCATAGCTGTATCCTCTGTTTAAGCATACTCCTTCTAACTTCCCTAAAAATGATAAAGTTCTTGGAGTTACGTGTGTCATTGTCCCATGATAATATAAATAGTCTAACTTATTAAGTCTCTTAAGATTTCTCTTTCATGTTTTCCTTTTTATGCTTTTCTTGAGACTTGTATTTTAATTTCAAATTTCCTATTCATCTCTGGTCTTTTCAACAGGAATGCTTGAACATCCTCTGTTTCATTAAATATCCCTTTTTCACTAGGGTGAATGATTCTCAGTCTTGCTGTGTAGGTTATTCTTAGTTGTATTCCTATCCCCTTTGCCTCTTGGAAAGCATATTTCAAGCCCTCTGCTCCTTTAACATGGTAGGTGCTAATCTTGTGTGTTAGTGATTTTAGCTCCACAGTATTTGAATAGTCTGTCTTTGGCTGCTTGCATTATTCTCTGTCTGACCTGGGAGATTCTGGCATTTAGCTATAGGATATCTGGGAGTGTTTATTATGGGATGTCTTTCAGGAGGTGACTTGTAGATTCTTTCCCTTTTTACTTTGCCTTCTTATTCTAAGATATCTGGTCAGTTTTTCTTCATGATTCTTTAAAATATAACATCTAGGCTCTATTTTTTATTATAACTTTCAGGTAGTCCAATCATTCTTTATTCAATTATTTCTCCTCCATCTACTTTCCAGGTCACGTTCCTGATGAGATATTTCCCATTTTCTTCCATTGTTTTTTAGCCTTGTGACTTTATTATTTCTTGATGTCTCATGAGAGTTGTTTGTTTATTAATTATTTTTGTCACTTAGGTTTTGTGCCTCTTTTACCACTTGGCCAATTCTGGTTTTTAATGAATTTTCTTCATTTTTTGTGCTTCTTTTACCAAGCTGTTAATTCTCTTTTCATAATTTTCTTGTATTACTCTCATTTCTTTCCCCAGGTTTTCCTCTAGTACAGTCATTCCCTGTCATTGGATATGATTCAGTATCACTGTCACCTTTCTCTGTTCTGACATTGGGTCCCTGCACTATCACCCTCCCTTGTCCCAGGTTATGACAATGGGGTCCCTGAACCGTCTTTTCTGCCTTAAGTGACCATGAAGGCCCCTGAGCATCACCTCTTCTCCCCCCAGACCTGCCCTACTGGGCCATCATTCTCATGTGCCTGGCTATGCTTCTGGGGCTCATCCTGTGCCTTCTGTCCTGCTTCATGGTAAGAGAACTTGGAGAACCCCTAAGAGCCACTAAGGGCTGTGTGTGTGTGTGTGTGTGTGTGTGTGTGTGTGTGTGTGTGTGAAAGAGAGAGAGAGAGAGAAGAAGGCTCAGGATCTGTGTGTGTATGAGACAGGAGTGTAAAGATGTGTAGTATATTTGTGCGTGTGTCTGTGTGTGAGAGAGAGAGAGAGAGAGAGGAAGGCATGGGATCTGTGTGTGTATGAGACAGGAGTGTAAAGATGCGTAGTATATTTGTGCGTGTGTCTGTGTGTGAGAGAGTGAGAGAGAGAGAGAGGAAGCCATGGGATCTGTGTGTGTATGAGACAGGAGTGTAAAGATGCGTAGTATATTTGTGCGTGTGTGTGTGGGTGTGTGTGTGTGTGTGTGAGAGAAAGAGAGAGAGAGAGAGAAGGAGAGAGAGAGGAAGGCATGGGATCTGTGTGTGTATGAGACAGGAGTGTATAGATGTATAGTATACTTGTGTGTGTGTGTGAGAGAGAGACAGACAGACAGAGAGACAGAGAAAGAGAGAATGAGCATCCCCATGAGGGGAAGTCTTTCTGGTGGCACAGTGGAATGTTCACTACAATCCCTGTATTTGGAATCAGAAGACCTGGGTTCAAATCCTGTCCTATACTTGATTGTCATCAAGTCACTAGGCTTCACTTTCCTCCTCTAGAGAATGAGGAGATTGGAATAGCAGGCCTCCAGTATCCCTCCCAGCTCTAACTTTGGGATCTCATGATCCAGTAGGCTTATCCAAGAATGAGTAAGTGTGTGTCTGTGAGAATACAGGTGTGGTTATGGCTGCACATATGCATCTGGGAAAGAGGATGCATATCAATGAGTCAATGTGAATGAGAGTGTGAATTTAGGAAGTGCAAGACACTAGTGTGTGCGTCTATTCATATGTAAAAGAGGGTGTGTGTGTCTGAGTAAGAATTTGAGAGAGGAGAGGTTTCCATGTATCAGAGAGAGACAGAGAAAGAGAGTGAGAAAATGCACAGTGCCTGGCACACAGTAGGTGCTTAGCAAATGCTTATTGAATAGAATTGAAAATGGAGGGACAGAGCTAGAGAGATAATCTGAGGCAGACATAGACAGAAAGAGGGAGACCAAGATAGTTGGAAAGAGACAAAGTTTGAAACAGACAGAGATGAAGAAAGGACAAAGATGAAGAGACAGACAGAAACTGAGGCAGAAACAGGGAGAGATAGACAGATAGACAGAAAGAAAGAAAGAATAAATTTATTTAGGAGAAAGTTCCAGGTAGCCTTCCTTCAGACTCTCCCTGTTACTTTCTCAATCAGTGGAGAGTTCTCTCAACGAGGCTCATGAATACTCTACCTGGGTGCCTTCTCCCTAAGCCTGGCCTTAGGTTTTGGGGTAGGGGCCGGGCAGAAATGTACAAGGCCAGCAAGGAAGACCAGTTCCAATAACCTTGGTTCCTGGCGATGCTCCTGGGATTCACCAGGGCT
>NW_020953983.1:0-4191 GCF_900497805.2 Vombatus ursinus
TGAGTACTCACAGGAGAATGCCTAACTCCATTATGATGAAGTTTAGCTTAACAATATTCAAGGAGTGTCTTTGAGAACGTCCATTTTCTTGATTGTGAATCATTCATGCTCCATTGGAGTCTGCAGAAACTCTATTTATAGGTCTTTGGCTATTTTATCAAGCTTTCCTTGGGGTGACTCTGATATTCCTGATGAGAGCACCACCATCCTTACAGTCACCCAGCCTTGCAGCCTAACTTACAAATGTCGTATGTGACTCCTTATTCTTTCACACCATCACATCCAAACGGTTGCTCGATTCAATTGATTCTACATCCAAAACACCTCTCATGAATGTGTCCTTTTCTTTCCTGACACTGCCAGTACCCTGGTGCATGCACACATCACCTCCTTCCTGGTCTACTACAATAGAATTTTCAGTTGGTCT
This sequence comes from Vombatus ursinus, assembly GCF_900497805.2. NCBI lineage: Eukaryota > Metazoa > Chordata > Mammalia > Diprotodontia > Vombatidae > Vombatus > Vombatus ursinus. Next base: position 428 of record NW_020953983.1, read on the forward strand.
TCTTGTCTCAAATGGTTCCCAATTCCAGAACTTCTTCCATTCTGCTGCCAAAGTTATTTTCCCAAAGTGTAGGCCCAAATATTTCAAAACCACACACCCTTCCCAAACTCAATAAACTCCAGTGGCTCCTTAATAACTCTAGGATCAAACAAAAACCTTCCGTTTGGCATTCAAAGACTTTTATAACCTAGCCCTCTCATTCCTTTCCAGACTTTTTGAACTTTACTCCCCTCCATATCCTGTTTGTTCCAAATACACTGATCTCCTGACTTTTCCATGAGTAAGACTCTCCATCCCTCAGATCCAGACATTTTCTCTGGCTATGCCCCATGTCTGGAATGATCGCCTTCCTCATTTCTGCCTACTAGGTTCTTTCAAGTTCAAACTAAAACCCTATCTTCAGCAGGAAGCCTTCCCAATCCCTCTTTATTCTACCATTATGCTCTCTTAATTATTTTCTTATTTATCCTACATGTAGTTTATTTTTATATAATTACGTGTTGCCTTCACTGGATTATAAGCTCTTTGAGAGCAGGCACTGTCTCTTGCCTCTGTATGGGTCCCTAGCCTGGAACATAATGGGTGATTAATAAATATCAATTGATTGACATGCTGGGAGTTCCTTGAGAGCAGGGCTTATTTTTCCCCATTTATATTCCCAGTCTTATAACAGAGCCTGGCAAATAGTAAGAACATAAATATATCCCTGCTAACTAACTGTACCTTAATATACTTGTCCTTGGTTCAGCTCAGTCTGTCTTAATTGCCTAGAAGCTCAGTGATAGCTCCATTTTGGTGTAATGGGCTTAGGGCTTCACTGTAGCCCTGAATCTTGTCCCTTGTTCTGATGCTTTTTTTTGGTCATCCATGTCTGTCTTTACTTCCAAAGACTAATAATTCAGACTGATAATTCCAAACGACATAGAGACACACAAATACATACACATAAGCTTTCCAATAAATATCTGAACTGATTTAGTAATGTGAAATTCAATTTCAAATGGCCATCATATATATTTAGTCAAGTACTAGAAATAAGAGTATTTATACAAATCTTTCACAGTAACTATATGCCTACAGTAATAATTGAGAATTACCTGGATATCATTGAGGGAGGGTGGAAACAGAGAGAAAGAACATAGTGTGATCCAATGATTCAGGTTATTTTTTGATGTCAAGAAGGATATACAAAAGTATAGCCTTTTTGGCAAATTTTTGGGAAGAGATGTTCAAGAATGACCCAGTATGGGTTGTGATCAATATCATTAGTAGGGATATCCAAATGCAAGAGAATTTGAGAAATTTGGCAAAAAAAATAAAATGATAAGGGGCAGTGTGACATTGTGGATAGAAGGCCAGCATAAGAGTTGGAAATATTTGGATATAAGCATTGTATCGCATGTATAATAATTGTTTGCACCTGGGCAAGTCACTTAAACTTTTGGTGTCATAAGATATTTACTGAGATGGAAAGATACCAGTTTGCCTTAAAGAAGGATATTTCCACCAGGGAGCTACTTATGATGACAAAAAAAAAATCCTCCTCACCACTACCAACATAAAGGAGTTGCTAATTAATCAAATTAACTATTTTTTTAACTTACAAAAGAAGAAAAATCAATCATTGGTGACAAAAGAGCACCACTGATTCAAAATTCTGTAATTATTGTATTTGAAAAACACTCACCCCCTTCAGTTCTCAGAATCAAACTCTTCCATGCTTGTTCCTTTTTTTGAAGACAACAGCTATTTGGAATAATGGAGAAGGGGAGGGCTCATATTGATGCAAACAATTCATAATATATCTAAAATCTATGGTCATAATTACGTGTTATGTGCATGTACTTTTCAGTTTAAAGTCATCCTAACAAGGCTCAGCCTATCACATAAATCAAAGATATAGAGAACATGAAATGCTACAGATTTGGCATTTTCATTCTCTAATTTTTGGAGTCAAGAAAACAATCATAGTAAAAGAAGAGCCTTTTGTTCTTGAAATCACATTGTTTAAGGCCTTCCTCACCTCTTGATTCCTCAGGCTGTAGATGAAGGGGTTTAACATAGGGATCACCAAAGTGTAGAAAACAGCAGCCACCTTGTCTTGATTTAAAGAGTAGCTTGAACTAGGTTTCATGTAAGCAAAAGTTCCTGTTCCATAGAATAAAATGATGGCTGTCAAGTGAGAAGCACAAGTTGAGAAGGCTTTGATCCTCCCTTGCTTTGAGGGCATGCGCATGATGGAGAAGAAGATATAGCCATAAGAGATGAAGATCATCAGTAGTGAGCCAATGATATTTAATCCTGCACATATAATGTTGAGATTTTCATTCAGTTGTGTATCCGAGCAAGAGAGTTTGAGAACTGGAGAAGTATCACAGTAAAAGTGATCAATAACATTAGATTCACAGTAAGACAAGCTACTTATGTAACTGGTATGAATCACTGAGTTCAGGAACCCTGCTGTGTAGGCACCAACGGCCATCTTCAGGCACACTGTCCTCGACATGATAACTGTATAAAGCAGTGGATTACAAATAGCCACATAACGGTCATAGGCCATTAATCCAAAGAGAATACACTCAGTGGTTACCAAAGCAATAAAGACATACATCTGCAGAAAGCAACCAGCAAAAGAGATAGCCTTTCTCTCAGAAAATAAGTCTACCAGCATCTTTGGAGAGATAGTGGATGAATAACAAATGTCAGCAAAGGACAAGTTAGTCAGGAAGAAATACATGGGGGTTTGGAGATGAGAATCCACCTTGATTAAGACAATCATCCCAATATTCCCTATCATGGTAAACATGTAAATCACCAAAAATAGCACAAAGAAGATAATCTGAATTTCTGGAGAGTCAGTTAATCCGATAAGGATGAACTCAGTCACGTTATTTCCAGGCATTTATTCAACAGAGACTGTAAATCAAGCTTTAGCAAAGATGTAGTTATTTTCCTAGTACTTTACTAAATCCTTGATAAGAAAAAGTTTAAATTGGAACTAGAAGTCATTCACATATTGGAAAGAACCAGAAGGACATAACATACTAAATTATGTAGTCCTGATATAAGGTATTTCATTTCTTTATCTGTAAATTCAAACAAAAAGAAGTGACTGAAAATCCTTCCACTCCTGTCCCCTTTGCCCCGACTTAAATGGAGCTAGAGAGATGAGGTATAGAAAATAATGTTGACCAGAGCACCAATATAAAAACATGAACGTTGAGCATATCTATGTTATCTCCAAGAGTATTTCTAACCCTCAGTCACTAAAGAAACTCTATCCTTCTTAATCTTCACCAAGTTGAGAGAAAAGAGAAGCCACAAGACAAAATCCAATGAACAGGCTTGTTTGTTTCTTTGTTTCCTAGCTTCCGGGAGAGGATAGTGAGTTACTGTCATCTTAGTGTAAGGTGAATGTCCAGAGCTCAAGATGGATGTTTTAAATTCATATTGATTTCTGTAGATATATTGCTACAGCTACCCATCCCTCTTGTTCCCCTAGGAACTACTTCATGAGGAATATTTAGATAGGATGAATAAATATTCATTGTCGCTAATCATATTCAGGTACATTAGATATAACTTCACCTGTAGATATCTGTCTTCTCTTTATATATGGCTAATTCCTCCCAAATTTAGCAACCTCTCAAAGAAAAAAAATGGAGTATATATGTTTTTGTAAGTCTATTGTTTGTCTCCTCTGAGATTGGATTCAGAAAGGCTCTTATTAGAGATGTTGCCTTTGGAGACTTTTTTCCCCTAGA